>NW_027454499.1:0-54168 GCF_040206685.1 Ascaphus truei | reverse complement strand
GGAGGATAGAGAGAGGATAGAGAGGAGGATAGAGAGGAGGATAGAGAGGAGGATAGAGAGGAGGATAGAGAGGAGGATAGAGAGAGGATAGAGAGGAGGATAGAGAGGAGGATAGAGAGGAGGATAGAGAGGAGGATAGAGGAGGATAGAGATGAGGATAGAGGAGGATAGAGAGGATAGAGAGGATAGAGAGAGGATAGAGATGAGGATAGAGGATAGAGAGGATAGATGATAGAGATGAGGATAGAGAGATAGAGGATAGAGGAGATAGAGATGAGGATAGAGGAGGATAGAGATGAGGATAGAGGAGGATAGAGATGAGGATAGAGGATAGAGATGAGGATAGAGATGAGGATAGAGATGAGGATAGAGATGATAGAGATGGATAGAGGAGGATAGAGATGAGGATAGAGATGAGGATAGAGGAGGATAGAGGAGGATAGAGATGAGGATAGGGAGGATAGAGGAGGATAGAGATGAGGATAGAGGAGGATAGAGATGAGGATAGAGATGAGGAGAGGAGGATAGAGGATAGAGTGGAGGATAGAGATGAGGTAGAGATGAGGATAGAGAGGAGGATAGAGATGAGGATAGAGGAGGATAGAGGAGGATAGAGGATAGAGATGAGGATAGAGGAGGATAGAGATGAGGATAGAGGAGGATAGAGATGAGGATAGAGGAGGATAGAGAGGAGGATAGAGGATAGAGATGAGGATAGAGGAGGATAGAGATGAGGAGAGGAGGATAGAGGATAGAGGAGGATAGAGAGAGGATAGAGAGAGGATAGAGGAGGATAGAGGAGGATAGAGGAGGATAGAGGATAGAGATGAGGATAGAGGAGGATAGAGATGAGGATAGAGGAGGATAGAGGAGATAGAGGGGATAGAGATGAGGATAGAGGAGGATAGAGAGGATAGAGGAGGATAGAGATGAGGTTAGAGGATAGGATGAGGATAGGGAGGATAGAGATGAGGATAGAGGATAGAGATGAGGATAGAGAGAGGATAGAGGAGGATAGAGGAGGATAGAGATGAGGATAGAGATGAGGATAGAGGAGGATAGAGAGGATAGAGATGAGGATAGAGGATAGAGATGAGGATAGAGGATAGAGATGAGGATAGGGATAGAGATGAGGATAGAGGTAGAGATGAGGATAGAGGATAGAGGAGGATAGAGGATAGAGATGAGGATAGAGAGGATAGATGAGGATAGAGGAGGATAGAGAGGAGGATAGAGGAGGATAGAGGAGGATAGAGAGGAGGATAGAGAGGAGGATAGAGAGGAGGATAGAGAGGAGGATAGAGAGGGATAGAGAGGAGGATAGAGATAGAGGATAGAGATGAGGATAGAGGATAGAGATGAGGATAGAGGAGGATAGAGATGAGGATAGAGGAGGATAGAGATGAGGATAGAGGATAGAGATGAGGATAGAGGGATGAGATGAGGATAGAGGAGGATAGAGTGAGGATAGAGGATAGAGATGAGGATAGGGAGGATAGAGATGAGGATGAGGATAGAGATGAGGATAGAGATGAGGATAGAGGAGGATAGGATGAGGTAGAGGATAGAGGAGGATAGAGATGAGGATAGAGGATAGAGGAGGATAGAGATGAGGATAGAGGAGGATAGAGATGAGGATAGAGGAGATAGAGATGAGGATAGAGGAGGATAGAGTTGAGGATAGAGGATAGAGATGAGGATAGAGATTGAGGATAGAGATGTAGGATAGAGAGGAGGATAGAGAGGAGGATAGAGAGGAGGATAGAGATGAGGATATGAGGAGGATAGAGAGGAGGATAGAGAGGAGGATAGAGGGAGGATAGAGAGGAGGATAGAGGATAGAGATGAGGATAGAGGATAGAGATGAGGATAGAGGATAGAGATGAGGATAGAGGAGGATAGAGATGAGGATAGAGGAGGATAGAGTTGAGGATAGAGATGAGATAGAGATGAGTATAGAGATGAGGATAGAGGAGGATAGAGGAGGATAGAGGAGGATAGAGGAGGGATAGAGATGAGGATAGAGATGAGGATAGAGGATAGAGATGAGGATAGAGGAGGATGGTAGAGATGAGGATAGAGGATAGAGTGAGGATAGAGGAGGATAGAGGAGGATAGAGGATAGAGATGAGGATAGAGATGAGGATTGAGATGAGGTAGAGAGGAGGATAGAGAGGAGGATAGAGAGGAGGATAGAGAGGAGGATAGAGAGGAGGATAGAGAGGAGGATAGAGAGGAGGATAGAGAGGAGGATAGAGAGGAAGGATAGAGAGGAGGATAGAGAGGAGGATAGGAGGAGGATAGAGGATAGAGATGAGGATAGAGGATAGAGATGAGGATAGAGGAGGATAGAGATGAGGAATAGAGGAGGATAGAGATGAGGATAGGATGAGGATAGAGATGAGGATAGAGATGAGGATAGAGATGAGGTAGAGGAGGATAGAGTGAGGATAGAGGAGGATAGAGATGAGGTAGAGTTGAGGATAGAGATGAGGATAGAGGAGGATAGATGAGGATAGAGGATAGAGTGAGGATAGAGATGGATAGAGGAGGATAGAGGATAGAGATGAGGATAGAGTGATAGAGGATAGGATGAGGATAGAGGAGGTTGAGGATAGAGATGAGGATAGAGGAGGATAGAGGATAGGATGAGGATAGAGATGATTGTGTTAGTGAGGATAGAGATGAGGATAGAGTGAGGATAGGATAGATGATGAGGATAGAGGATGAGTATGAGGATAGAGGAGGATAGAGGATAGAGATGAGGATAGAGGAGAGATGAGGATGAGGTGGATTGAGGTTGGGAGATGAGGTAGAGTGAGGTAGAGGTTGTGATGTGTGGTTGAGTTGGGGGATAGAGGTGTGGTGGTTGTGGAGGATAGAGGATAGAGGAGGATAGAGGATAGAGGAGGATAGAGGAGGTAGTGGTGGATAGAGGTGGATAGAGGTGTGGTGTTAGAGGGATTGTGGAGGTTAGAGGTAGTGTTTGTGTGGGTGGTTTGTGGTGGATAGAGGATAGAGGAGGATAGAGGATAGTGGAGGATGTGATGAGGATAGAGTGTGGTTTGTGATGTGGTTTGTGAGGAGGATAGAGGATAGAGGAGGATAGAGGATAGAGATGAGATAGATGATGAGGATAGAGGATAGTGATGGTTAGAGGAGTGGAGGATAGAGAGGAGGTTGTGAGGTGGATAGAGGATAGAGGAGGATTGAGGATGAGGAGGATTGAGGATAGAGTGAGGATAGAGATTGAGATAGAGGAGGATAGAGGTTAGGAGGAGGATAGAGGAGGATGAGATGAGGATAGAGGAGGATAGAGATGAGGATAGAGATGAGAGGATAGAGGATAGAGGATAGAGATTGTGGAGGTTGAGGATGAGGAGGGTAGAGGATAGAGGAGGGTATAGGAGGATAGGAGTGTGGATAGAGGATAGAGAGGAGGATAGAGGATAGAGGATAGAGGATAGAGGAAGAGGGGATAGAGGATAGAGGGATAGAGGATAGAGGAGGATAGAGGATAGAGGAGTGTATGAGGATAGAGGAGGATAGAGGATAGAGAGAGGATAGAGAGGATAGAGAGGAGGATAGAGTGAGGATAGAGCGGATAGAGAGGAGGATAGAGATGAGGATAGAGGAGATAGAGGATAGGAGGATAGAGGAGGATAGAGGATAGAGAGAGGATAGAGGAGGATAGAGATAGAGATGAGGATAGAGATAGAGGATAGAGAGTAGAGGATAGGATGAGGATAGAGGAGGTGAGGTAGGATGAGGATAGAGAGGAGGTAGAGGAGGATAGGATAGAGGATGGGATAGAGGTGGAGGAGGTAGAGGAGGATAGAGGATAGAGGAGGTAGGAGGATAGAGGATAGAGGAGGTGATGATGGAGGTAGGATAGAGTGGAGGATAGAGGAGGATGAGGATAGAGGGTGAGGATAGGATAGAGGAGGATAGAGGAGGATAGAGGATAGAGGAGGATAGAGGAGGATAGAGATGAGAGGATAGAGGAGGATGAGAGGATAGAGGAGGATAGAGGATAGGATGAGGATAGGAGGAGGATAGAGGATAGAGATGAGGATAGAGGAGGATATGAGGATAGAGGAGATAGAGATGAGGATTGAGGAGGATAGAGGATAGGAGGATAGAGGATAGAGATGAGGATAGAGATGAGGATAGAGGAGGATAGAGGATAGAGATGAGGATAGAGGGATAGAGATAGAGGAGGATAGAGGATAGAGATGAGGATAGAGAGAGGATAGAGGATAGAGGATAGAGGATAGAGGAGGATAGAGGATAGAGATGAGGATAGAGGATAGAGGATAAGGATGAGGATAGAGGATAGAGGAGGTAGAGATAGGATAGAGGAGGATAGAGAAGAGGATAGGATGAGGATAGAGATGAGGATAGAGGAGGATAGAGATGAGGATAGAGGAGGATAGAGGAGGATAGAGGATAGAGATGAGGATAGAGGAGAGAGGATAGAGGAGGATAGAGGTAGAGGAGGATAGAGGATAGAGGAGGATAGGATAGAGAGGAGGATAGAGGAGGATAGAGGATAGAGGAGGATAGAGGATAGATGAGGATAGAGGATAGAGATGAGGATAGAGGAGGATAGAGATGAGGATAGGGAGATAGAGATGAGGATAGAGATGAGGATAGAGAGGATAGAGATGAGGATAGAGATGAGGATAGAGATGAGGATAGAGAGGAGGTAGAGAGGAGGATAGAGGATAGAGAGGAGGATAGAGGAGGATAGAGGATAGAGAGGATAGAGGATAGAGATGAGGATAGAGAGAGGATAGAGATGAGGATAGAGGAGGATAGAGAGAGATAGAGATGAGGATAGAGGAGGATAGAGGAGATAGAGATGAGGATAGAGAGGATAGAGGAGATAGAGATGAGGATAGAGAGGAGGATAGAGGATAGAGGAGGATAGAGGATGAGGATAGAGGAGGATAGAGATGAGGATAGAGGAGGAGAGGAGGATAGAGATGAGGATAGAGGAGGATAGAGGATAGAGATGAGGAGGATAGAGGAGGAGAGGATAGAGGATAGAGGATAGAGGAGGATAGAGGATAGAGGAGTGAGGATAGAGGAGGATAGAGGATAGAGGAGGATAGAGGATAGAGGAGGATAGAGGAGGATAGAGGATAGAGGAGGATAGAGGATAGAGGAGGATAGAGGATAGAGATGAGGATAGAGGAGGATAGAGGAGGATAGAGGATAGAGGATAGGAGGATAGAGGATAGAGAGAGGATAGAGGAGGATAGAGGATAGAGATGAGGATCAGAGAGAGGATAGAGAGAGGCTAGAGAGGAGGATAGAGAGAGGATAGAGAGGATAGAGAGGAGGATAGAGAGGAGGATAGAGGAGGATAGAGGAGGATAGAGGATAGAGGATAGAGTGAGGATAGAGATGAGGATAGAGATGAGGATAGAGATGAGGATAGAGGAGGATAGAGAGAGGATAGAGGATAGAGATGAGGATAGAGGAGGATAGAGATGAGGATAGAGTAGAGATGAGGATAGAGATGAGGATAGAGGAGATAGAGATGAGGATAGAGATGAGGATAGAGGAGGATAGAGATGAGGATAGAGGATAGAGGAGGATAGAGATGAGGATAGAGGATAGAGATGAGGATAGAGGAGATAGAGATGAGGATAGAGGATAGAGATAGAGGATAGAGATTGAGGATAGAGGATAGAGAGAGGATAGAGAGGAGGAAGAGATAGAGGATAGAGATGAGGATAGAGGATAGAGAGAGGATAGAGGATAGAGATGAGGATAGAGATGAGGATAGAGATGAGGATAGAGGAGGATAGAGGAGGATAGAGGATAGAGGAGGATAGAGGATAGAGGAGGATAGAGGGATAGAGGAGGAAGAGGATAGAGATGAGGATAGAGGAAGGATAGAGGAGGATAGGGATAGAGATGATAGGAGGATGAGGATAGAGATGAGGATAGAGAGGATAGAGGATAGAGATGAGGATAGAGGAGTAGAGGATAGAGATGAGGTAGAGGAGGATAGAGGATAGAGATGAGGATAGAGGAGGATAGAGGATAGAGATGAGGATAGAGGAGGATAGAGGATAGAGATGAGGATAGAGGAGGATAGAGGATAGAGATGAGGATAGAGGAGGATAGAGGATAGAGATGAGGATAGAGGAGGATAGAGGATAGAGATGAGGATAGAGGATAGAGATGAGGATAGAGAGGAGGATAGAGATGAGGATAGAGGATAGAGGAGGATAGAGGAAGAGGAGGATAGAGGATAGAGGAGGATAGAGGATAGAGAGAGGATAGAGGAGGATAGAGGAGGATAGAGGAGGATAGAGGATAGAGATGAGGATAGAGATGAGGATAGAGGAGGATAGAGGAGGATAGAGGATAGAGGAGGATAGAGGAGGATAGAGGAGGATAGAGGATAGAGGAGGATAGAGGAGGATAGAGGAGGATAGAGGATAGAGATGAGGATAGAGGAGGATAGAGGAGGATAGAGGATAGAGATGAGGATAGAGGAGGATAGAGGATAGAGGAGGATAGAGGATAGAGATGAGGATAGAGGAGGATAGAGGATAGAGATGAGGATAGATGATAGAGGATAGAGATGAGGATAGAGGAGGATAGAGGATAGAGATGAGGATAGAGGAGGATAGAGGATAGAGATGAGGATAGAGGAGGATAGAGGATAGAGATGAGGATAGAGGATAGAGATGAGGATAGAGAGGAGGATAGAGATGAGGATAGAGGAGGATAGAGGAGGATAGAGGATAGAGGAGGATAGAGGATAGAGGAGGGTAGAGGGTAGAGGAGGATAGAGGATAGAGGAGGATAGAGGATAGAGGAGGATAGAGGATAGAGGAGGATAGAGGATAGAGGAGGATAGAGGATAGAGGAGGATAGAGGATAGAGGAGGATAGAGGATAGAGGAGGATAGAGGATAGAGATGAGGATAGAGGATAGAGGAGGATAGAGGATAGAGGAGGATAGAGGATAGAGGATAGAGGAGGATAGAGGATAGAGGATAGAGGAGGATAGAGGATAGAGGAGGATAGAGGATAGAGGAGGATAGAGGATAGAGGAGGATAGAGGATGAGGATAGAGATGAGGATAGAGGAGGATAGAGGATAGAGGAGGATAGAGGATAGAGGAGGATAGAGGATAGAGGAGGATAGAGGATAGAGGAGGATAGAGGAGGATAGAGGATAGAGGAGGATAGAGGATAGAGGAGGATAGAGGATAGAGGAGGATAGAGGAGGATAGAGGAGGATAGAGGAGGATAGAGGATAGAGGATAGAGGAGGATAGAGGATAGAGATGAGGATAGAGATGAGGATAGAGGAGGATAGAGGAGGATAGAGGAGGATAGAGGAGGATAGAGGAGGATAGAGGATAGAGAGGAGGATAGAGAGGAGGATAGAGAGGAGGATAGAGATGGGATAGAGGAGGATAGAGGATAGAGGAGGATAGAGGATAGAGGAGGATAGAGGATAGAGATGAGGATAGAGGAGGTGGAGGATAGAGGAGGATAGAGGATAGAGATGAGGATAGAGGAGGATAGAGGATAGAGGAGGATAGAGGATAGAGGAGGATAGAGGATAGAGATGAGGATAGAGGATAGAGGAGGATAGAGGATAGAGGAGGATAGAGGATAGAGGAGGATAGAGGATAGAGGAGGATAGAGGATAGAGGGATAGAGGTTAGAGGAGGATAGAGGATAGAGGAGGATAGAGGATAGAGGAGGATAGAGGATAGGAGGATAGAGGATAGAGGATAGAGGAGGATAGAGGATAGAGGATAGAGGAGGATAGAGGATAGAGGAGGATAGAGGATAGAGGAGGATAGAGGATGAGGATAGAGATGAGGATAGAGGAGGATAGAGGATAGAGGAGGATAGAGGATAGAGGAGGATAGAGGATAGAGGAGGATAGAGGATAGAGGAGGATAGAGGATAGAGGAGGATAGAGGAGGATAGAGGATAGAGGAGGATAGAGGATAGAGGAGGATAGAGGATAGAGGAGGATGAGGATAGAGGAGGATAGAGGAGGATAGAGGATAGAGGAGGATAGAGGATAGAGGAGGATAGAGGATAGAGATGAGGATAGAGGAGGATAGAGGAGGATAGAGGAGGATAGAGGAGGATAGAGGATAGAGAGGAGGATAGAGGAGGATAGAGGGAGGATAGAGCTGAGGATAGAGGAGGATAGAGGAGGATAGAGGATAGAGGAGGATAGAGGATAGAGGAGGATAGAGGATAGAGAGAGGATAGAGGAGGATAGAGGATAGAGGAGGATAGAGGATAGAGATGAGGATAGAGGAGGATAGAGGATAGAGATGAGGATAGAGGAGGATAGAGGATAGAGGAGGATAGAGGATAGAGATGAGGATAGAGGAGGAAGAGGATAGAGATGAGGATAGAGGATAGAGATGAGGATAGAGGATAGAGGATAGAGATGAGGATAGAGAGGATAGAGATGAGGATAGAGAGTGAGGATAGAGAGGAGGATAGAGAGGAGGATAGAGGATAGAGGATAGAGATGAGGATAGAGGTAGAGATGAGGATAGAGGAGGATAGAGGATAGAGATGAGGATAGAGGAGGATAGAGAGGAGGATAGAGAGAGATGAGGATAGAGGATAGAGGAGGATAGAGGATAGAGGAGGATAGAGGATAGAGGAGGATAGAGGATAGAGGAGGATAGAGGAGGATGAGGATAGAGGAGGATAGAGGATAGAGATGTGGATGAGGAGGGATAGAGAGGATAGAGGATAGAGATGAGGATAGAGGAGGATAGAGGAGGATAGAGGATAGAGATGAGGATAGAGGAGGATAGAGGAGGATAGAGGATAGAGAGGAGGATAGAGGATAGAGGAGGATAGAGGATAGAGATGAGGATAGAGGAGGATAGAGGAGGATAGAGGATAGAGGAGGATAGAGGATAGAGGAGGATAGAGGATAGAGGAGGATAGAGGATAGAGATGAGGATAGAGGATAGAGGATAGAGATGAGGATAGAGGAGGATGTGATGGGTAGAGTGAGGATAGAGGAGGATAGAGATGAGGATAGAGGAGATAGAGATGAGGATAGAGATGAGGATAGAGGATAGAGATGAGGATAGAGAGGAGGATAGAGGAGGATAGAGATGAGGATAGAGTGAGGATAGAGGAGGATAGAGGAGGATAGAGATGAGGATAGAGGATAGAGATGAGGATAGAGGAGGATAGAGGATAGAGATGAGGATAGAGGAGGATAGAGGAGGATAGAGGATAGAGATGAGGATAGAGATGAGGATAGAGGAGGATAGAGGAGGATAGAGATGAGGATAGAGGAGATAGAGGATAGAGATGAGGATAGAGGAGGTAGAGGATAGAGATAGAGAGGATAGAGGAGGATAGAGGAGGATAGAGGATAGAGATGAGGATAGAGGAGGATAGAGGATAGAGATGAGGATAGAGGATAGAGGAGGATAGAGGAGGATAGAGGATAGAGGAGGATAGAGGATAGAGGAGGATAGAGGATAGAGGAGGATAGAGGAGGATAGAGGATAGAGGAGGATAGAGGATAGAGGAGGATAGAGGAGGATAGAGGATAGAGGAGGATAGAGGAGGATAGAGGATAGAGGAGGATAGAGGATAGAGGAGGGTAGAGGAGGATAGAGGATAGAGATGAGGATAGAGAGGAGGAGAGAGAGGAGGAGAGAGAGGAGGAGAGAGAGGAGGAGAGAGAGGAGGATAGAGGATAGAGGAGGATAGAGGATAGAGATGAGGACAGAGGATAGAGGAGGATAGAGATGAGGATAGAGGATAGAGATGAAGATAGAGGATAGAGATGAGGATAGAGATGAGGATAGAGGATAGAGATGAGGATAGAGGATAGAGATGAGGATAGAGGATAGAGATGAGGATAGAGGATAGAGATGAGGATAGAGGATAGAGATGAGGATAGAGATGAGGATAGAGGAGGATAGAGGAGAGGAGGAGGAGGATAGAGGAGAGGATAGAGGAGAGGATAGAGGAGAGGATAGAGGAGAGGATAGAGGAGAGGATAGAGGAGAGGAGAGATGAGGATAGAGGAGAGATGAGGATAGAGGAGAGATGAGGATAGAGAAGATGAGGATAGAGGAGAGATGAGGATAGAGAAGATGAGGATAGAGGAGAGATGAGGATAGAGGAGAGATGAGGATAGAGGAGAGATGAGGATAGAGGAGAGGATAGAGATAGAGATGAGGATAGAGATAGAGATGAGGATAGAGATAGAGATGAGGATAGAGATAGAGATGAGGATAGAGATGAGGATAGAGATGAGGATAGAGATAGAGATGAGGATAGAGATAGAGATGAGGATAGAGTTAGAGATGAGGATAGAGATAGAGATGAGGATAGAGATAGAGATGAGGATAGAGATAGAGATGAGGATAGAGATAGAGATGAGGATAGAGATAGAGATGAGGATAGAGATAGAGATGAGGATAGAGATAGAGATGAGGATAGAGTTAGAGATGAGGATAGAGATAAGGATAGAGATAAGGAGAGATAAAGATGAGGATAGGGGTGTGTGTGTGTGTGTGTGTGTGTGTGTGTATATATTATCTCCCATCTCATCTATATCTATCTACACATAGGATATATATCCTAACACACACACACACACACACACTAAAATTACTATGTGCGCTATCACAATGAAACCAGAAAATGTACCATACAAATGCTGCCACAGTGTATGCACTATACACAATAGTACTATATATAGAATAGAGAGAAAGAAAACACAGGCGCAAATAAATGGTATACTACTAAAATATAGATTAATTAATTAAACTGGGGACATGATAGATGACCATGGATTAGTCTCTGAAAAGAAAAAAAAGAGAAGGCAAAATGTGGTGAAAGTACGTTTGTATTATTGAAACTGCGCAACAGTAGAGAGCTACTTACAAAGTAGCAGATAAATCAGGCATGTAGGAAAATATGATATAGAGAGAATTAAACTACAAACCAAGCGCTCAACCTATTGTTAATGTGATATGTACAATATTAATAATATGCAATAAATTATTAAAAAATAAAAATGTGACAAATGATATATCCAAACTATGCAAGGATAACCAATAGCATAAAGCCCAACAACCACCAAGATAAGGAAGGATATGAGGGAGAGTTAGGAGGCTGCCTAGGACTGAATATCAAGCCTTTCCATATAGCTATACACAAATTGATAATACAGAGAACAAAGTCCTTGGCGCACTACCAAGTTCGTAAACCTGATACAATGTTCCTGGTTCTGTGTCTGAGAGGAACAGTTCGTAGATTTTCACAGGTGGTCCTCTTGATTTTCTAACGATGGTAGGTATATATCTGAAATCAAAGAAGACAAGAAACCATTGCGCAGTACCCTCTAATCGTGGAAATCTAATCCACACAGCTGCTAGCTACTTGCATCTAAACAGATGAAGGCAGACCTTGAAAGGTATCTTTAGCTGGGGGTCTAAATCGCTCAGAGGATTGAATTGGGGTCTTCAGGTACAATACGCCCGCTCCACACAGATCAACCGCAATGCCCGATTGCATATAGAAGAATAAAAATGCCAATGGTGTAGTACAGTACAATTTAATAAAACAATAAAAGATCAAAACAGCCAATGCACTTTTGGATCAGGATGATAGCTTAGAATTAGATTTTAAATTTTTTGTATTGGAGGGAATAAGGTTCATTCTCACTCATAATTTTTTCCACCATGACAATAGTTTCTTCCTCCAGATATGCGGCACCGCCATGGGCACTAGGTTCGCCCCTAGTTATGCTAACATTTTTATGGGTATGTGGGAGGAGGATTATATCCTGTCCCGCAACCCATTTGGGGCGGACCTGGTGCTATGGAAACGCTATATTGACGATGTGCTGTATCTGGGGGGGAAACGAGGAAGATTTATTAAAATTCCAACAATACCTCAACAATAAATCAGCTAAATTTGAAATTCACCTTTAATACTAGTCCCCAAACCATTGATTTTTTGGACCTAACCCTGTTTATAGAGGAAGGATCCATCGAGACGAAAACCTTTTATAAAAAGGTAGATGCCAACACTTATTCCGAGATGGATTAATAACATACTGAAGGGCCAGTTTTTAAGAACAAAACGTAATTGCTCTCAAATTGAGGTGTTTAATACACAAGCAGAGGATCTAAGGGACAAATTTATGGATAGGGAGTATAATTACACTAAGGTGACGAGGGCATTGGAAACTGTGAGAAATATCCAAAGGGATGATTTGATAGTGATGGATAAAACTAGAAGTAATAAATCACCTGTGGATAGTGAATTCATCCCATTTATCACAAAATATAATGCCATGGCTCCGAAAATTACCCAAATAATTAAAAAACATTGGGGAATCCTGCAGGGGGACATAGCACTCAGCACAATATTACCAAAGAGTCCACAAATCGTTTTTAAAAAGGCAAATAACCTCAAATTACAACTTTCTCCAAGTTGTCCATTTGATGCAGTTAAGAAATTAAATACCACATGGTTGAAGGAACTAAATGGGTTCTTTACGTGTGGTAAGTGTATTGGTTGCAAATATAGCTCAAGATGTAGAGATTTTAAATCTAACATCACAGGAGCTATATTTCCAATCAAATCTTTCATCAGTTGCAAGAGTTCGTTTACGGTCTACCTGTTAGAATGCCCTTGTGGGCTACAATATGTAGGGCGGACAGGTAGACCATTAAAACGACGTTTTGCAGAACACATTTACAATATAAAAAGGGGTCTTGAGACACATAGGGGCCTATGCAGAGAGCAGCGCTATTTCGAAATTCGCCATTTTTTGGAGAAAATCGCGCAGAAAGCAGCAGAAAATGGCGAGTTCCGAAAAACGCGCCAATTTTTCTTTTCTATTTGTAAAACTCGCCTCGCGGCTGGCGAGAACCTCAATCTCGCCAGTTTTAAAAATATCCGTATGCAGAGAGGCGCGAACGGCATCTAGCGGCTGTTCGCGCCAATAAAATGGCGCGATTGTCTCCTTTTTGCCTCGCCAGAAAAAACTGGCAAGAAGCTGCCGCTCGCGGCCATTGCAAAGGGAAAAAAAAGGCGCAAATTTGTTTTTACACGTTTCTGAAGCGCGCATCTCGCCAATTTAAACTCGCCACACGCATCCATGTTAAACATAGCAGAATTCGCACTTTTCTGCATATGGAGAATAAAACTCTCCAAAAAAGCTACTTTTTAATAAATTCGCCAATTTTAAAATTCGCTGCTCTCTGCATAGGCCCCATAGTGTCTCAAACCACTTTAAAGTGAAGCACAATCAAAATCCTGAGGGACTGGTTTGCAAAGGTATAGATTGCCCCCAAAAAATTGGGGAAGGGGAGACAAAATACATTTAATATCTAGGCGAGAAAGCTATTGGATCTATACCTTAAAAACATTGACTCCGGGAGGTCTCAATACTGAGTTCGACCTGGCATCTTTTTTTAAGAGAGATAGCCGATTGGGTATAATATATATATATATATATATATATATATATATAATAAAGCCAATATTATTAATTTCCTCCAAAATCCTCTGTTCTTTAGTCCAACCCACATGATATATGGTCTATGCTAATTATTTTAGTAGATTTCTTTTTAGCAGATTTTGCATAAAGTATTACATGTATTGTATCTTTATTGCATTTTCTGTATTTTTACTGTATTATTGCATAATTGACTGTAGAATTATTGCATTTCTTTGGATGTTCTATGGAATACCTGTAATAATTCTGTGATAAGCTGTTGTTACGGTCATAAGTGTGTATCATAATAACTAGCACTCTAGTCATTTTTTACTTAGCCAGATGCCCCTTTAAGAATCAATTATCCTATCAGGGCTCTAGATCTGGCATTCTGTATGCTTAAATAGCACGTTCTAGCACCAAAGCTCCATTACCACTGAGGAAGTGACGTCAGGAGTCACGAAACGCACGTAGGGTGGAGCTTAGATTGCACGCATTGCTGCGTGCTGGAACCAGCTGAGGAGGGTGCAGTGGACGGTGACGTCATCTGAGGTGGACCTGGCGCTCTGAGTTGCGGCCGCAAGGAAGAGATACACGCGGGATCCAGCCTCCATACACACCACGGTACAGCCCCTCAAGCCTGCGGACGGCATGTTGTAATCCGTGTAGTAAGGTCATTAAGCATGTGAGTGCATTGGCTGTTTTGATCTTTTATTGTTTTATTAAATTGTACTGTACTACACCATTGGCATTTTTATTCATCTATATGCAATCGGGCATTGCGGTTGATCTGTGTGGAGTGGGCGTATTATACCTGAAGACCCCAATTCAATCATCTGAGCGATTTAGACCCCCAGCTAAAGATACCTTTCAAGGTCTGCCTTCATCTGTTTAGATGCAAGTAGCTAGCAGCTGTGTGGATGAGATTTCCACGATTAGAGGGTACTGCGCAATGGTTTCTTGTCCTCTTTGATTTCAGATATATACCTACCATCGTAAGAAAATCAAGAGGACCACCTGTGAAAATGTACGAACTGTTCCTCTCAGACACAGAACCAGGAACATTGTATCAGGTTTACGTACATGATAGTGAGCCAAGGACTTTGTTCTCTGTATTATCATGTAGGATAATATAATCATCTCCTTCTAGCTGCTCTGCGGTCTGCCTTGGCTCCACGTGGGACGCTGGGTCTCCGTGTGTCGGTGTGCATCTGTTCACCGCAGCCTGTGGGTTTCTCCCGATTAGCTCTCAGTCTCGCGAGATCGTGAGTGTGACGTCACGTTTTCAAAGTCCGTCGGAGCATAGTTACATGGGATATTCCAAAACGAAATATCTTTGGTGTAAAAACTGCTGACAGTTTAGAGTAGGGAAAGCTAAAGAAATCTTCTATATATGAGATAGGACCGTGCAAACAACCAGAGACATATACATATACATATACCCCCCAACCCACAGTGCACCCAGCATGCAACAACCAATCACCAGTACACCAATCAGCACTTGCATGAACATCAGCTGTCCACCACTGTCACGGTAGCTTATGACAAGATATAATGAACACCAAATATCTGGGTTGAACTGAACGAGGCTTAGATTATAATAAAATATAATTTATTCCTTAAAAAAGGTGAACACAGCAATATAGTACAATTAACAGACAAGAAGGTAACACTTACTTAGGGTTGGGGGATGGAGAAGTATCAGCTAACAATTCTCCAGCAATCCGGTGACATCCCAGGTGGAATCAGAAGAACAACTAAAAACTGTAGGGTTGACACAGTTTATATACCTGTGTAACCCTATTCTTAACATTGAATACAGACTATTGGTGAACAATTATCTGTATCCAATCCCTAACGTGGAAAAACAGCTTAAACCATGCCCCCCCAGCTAGTTAGCCCATGTGTACTGGGACTCTATGGGTAGCCCCATAATTAAATCAGGGGCAACGACCAGTCTACCAAATGAAGTATCTGCATTGTTTGTAGGTGTAGACATAACACTTACAAACCACTCCAGTTTGATTATTCTCCACCCTCAGGTAACAATTACAGTGGCAGTCTGTTGATTAGTACTTAGTGTAAACAATCAGGGCAGTTAACTTTTGATCACAGTGCTTAGGCTCAATCAGCCGGCTGCCCTTCATGGCCTATTAGCATAGCAAATGGAGTCTGCATTTTCAGAACAGATCCAAAATACCATACATATACACTTTAATATCTACACATTAATAAGTTCCATTCTGGTGGGCTCAGTGGGTCGAAATGTGCCAGTTTTTAATGCCTACAGTGACTCCACATATTGGCCAAATATCAACTCTCTGCGACCTCCAGAACTGGAGATACAGAAATGCACTTTAAAACATCTTTAAAATACAGGATTATAATGAAACATGGGAACAAGGTAACATACATTTTCCTGACCTGACAAGGTGTAAGCCACATTCCTGGACTGCAGTCCAGTTAACCCCTTGCCTCGCTGGTGAGGTCAGGGGGTGGCCATATGGGGTTCAACCCCTTTAATACCGGGCCAACCCCCTCTACAACCACGCACGAGTAACCAATACCTGACTAGGAACACTCCTTACCCAGCCACGAATGGAGGCAGAACAATTAAAAATAAAAAAAATAAAAAATGTGGTACACTGATGTCAGCACCTCGCGCCCAATATCAGGACGCGCAGCGCGTCACCTGTCAGGCACGCGCATCACAGAGACACGCTGAGCCAATGGGGGAACAGAGCTGCGCACATAATGTATACACAGACGCCGTCAGTGATAACCCTGGCAACCATAGACGCCAGCAACCAGCATGCGCACAGCACATGAGTGCCGACAGGGGCAACTGCATAACGGCAACCGCGCCGAGTGAATCGCAATGTGTAAACAAGCTGTGGCTAAACCAACAGTGAAAGCCACATATATATTGGTTTTTAAAGTGCAGTGAGACACAGCTGATGCTCACATCTACAAACACAAACAAAATAAAGGAAGTGAGGGTGTGCAGGGGAAGTGAGACTATGGAGGACATGTGACAGCAATAATTAATAAAAATGTTCATATCAGCAAAGCAAAATCACTGCAATATAAAATACATTTACAAAAAGCAGCCCAGTTGAGCTCTTCATTCAAACCACCAGGTGCCATTGTTCGCAGTTCATAAATGAGTATGGCCTCATGCTGTAACAAGATCTTGCCCCTGTCACCACCACGCGTAGGGACAGGGACCTGGAAGATGGGCATGCATCTAAGCGTCGCCAAAGAATGTCTCGGTTCCTTAAAGTGTCTGGCGACGGGAAGGCATTTAAGGTCAATATCATCAGTGCTGCTCAACAGTGCTTTCCTAATTGTAGTGCGATGCATGGCCATTCGCTCCTTTAGCATCCTCACCGTCTTGCCAATATACAAGAGTCCACAGGGACATCTGATGTAATACACCACAAATTTTGATTCTCAGTTGAGTGCCTGCTTGATTTTAATGGGCATGCCACTGTATGGGGTGATTGTAACTCGGGCCCTGTTGCATGAACTGGCTATTCATGCAACCGTGACACCGATAAGAGCCAGGTTTCTTGGCAAGCCATGTTCTTGGGGCGGCATATTTCTCTGTTGGATCTGATCCTGTGACCATGTCCCCAATACTGGGACCACGGCGGAAACAGAAAAGCAGTGGTTCCTTGGCATATACGCCAAATCCTTTCATCGCTCTCCATGATGCGCCAATTCCCCCGGATGCACCGCTTGTTGTCATTGGAGGAAGTGCTAAAGGTGCGGACTATGTTAAATCTATTCGTGACTGGTCTAATAGACACTGGTGCCAGTAACACATTTCTGCCTATTTGTTCAACCTTCAGTAAGGCATCCTGGATGTCTTTTGGGCAATAGCCCCTCTCCCGGAAACGCGCAGCCATCTGAACAAGGGCCCTTTGAGTCTCCTCTGGATCTGTCGCGATCCTCTTCACGCTCAAGAGCTGCGAGTAGGGAAGACCCCTCTTAAGTGGCAGGGGATGATGACTTGCTGCAGAGTAATGAGTTCTTATCTGTACTCTCCTGGTATAATTTGGTAGCCAACGTAACGCCAGTTTTGTATACTATTGTATCCAAGAAAGGAATTTCACTGCTGTTATAGTTTAGGGTAAAGCGTATTGTAGATGGAATGTTGTTCAAAAAAGCCACAAACGCCAATAAGTCCTCTACACTGCCATCCCACAGAATGAAGACATCATCGATGTAGCGGAGATATTTTATAATATGCTGCCCATAGGGCGCATCATGCAATATGTGCATCCGCTCATACAAGTCCATAAATAGATTCACATAGGACGGCGCCATTTGGAACCCATGGCCGTCCCAGTAAGTTGTAGATAATGGCGTTTCTCGAATCTGAAAAAGTTTTTATGGAGAATGACTTCAAAATCAGCAACATAAGGAATTGCACAGAAGGACATTGATGTACCCCAAATTCTTCAAACTTAGTACGTACAGCTTCCAAACCTTCAGCATGGGGGATGTTTGTGTACGAACGAGATGATAGGTCTACCCGGAGGAGAGACACTAGACTTATGCACCTTAGGGAGAGTGTACAAGACTGGCATCACTGGATGATCTTGGGTCAGAAACTTACTTGTTTCTTCTGAAATCCAGGCGTTAAGACTGAGCTGGATTATGCCATCAATTTCCCTTTTGTAGGCTGCCGTCGGATCACCCGGCAATCGTATGTAGTGATGTTGCACCAAGAGTTGTTGCTCAATCTCTTGCTTATAGTACTGGTAATTAAGCACAACAATCCCCCCACCTTTATCCGCTGCCCTCACAATGATGTCTTTATTATCATGTAATGTTTTGAGGGCTAATCGCTCATCTCTGGACGATAGGATAAGATAGGATTAGATAGACTCCTCTGGTTGGGTAATTAGTGGATTCCCAATTAGTGACACAGGGTGTTTATGGGTATATAGGTCTTCTGGACATCAGTACCCCTCAGCACCGCCCTGAGGAAGGTCCTTAGAGGACCAAAACGTTGGTTATCTTTGTGCTGAGGTGTTTTGCCAATACACTTTTTGCTTTGATGAAATTTGAGTGCGGTTTCTTTGCTGTCACTTTGGTGAAAGCAACACACACACACACGTTACCATCCAAGGCCTGATAAAGTAGAGACAGCACACAGTAGGAAGATGACAAAAGGTTATATTAGCTTAAACAGCATCACAGATAACCGACGTTTCGACCCCACAGAGAAGTCTTTTTCAAGGGGATGTGTATAAGGCCAGGGCCATGGTCAAAAAGACTGTGCTGAGCCGCGCTGAGCAGATGCACCCCTGCATCTGTAATCAGCGCGGCTTTAGGAGCCGCTTCCGTATGCGTGCAGAGGCGTGTAGAAGTGCAGGAGACAGGCAAGTTTAAATTTTGCTGCTGAGGGAAGCGGAGGGCCCGTCGCATGACTGCCAAAAGCCAATGGCAGTCCGTGACGTCGGCGCTGTGACACACTAGCCCCGCCTTCCACACGGCTTTACAAGCGCGCATGCTGACGCTCATGCAGGGACACAAAAAAGCTCCTGCTTGAGCATGAGCGTCAGCGCTGCTCAGCACTCTTCCCTTCACCATATCCGAGGCCTAACGTATATAATAAATTGTTTTGTACTTGAGAGCGACGTCTCTCTCTCCCTTTTTCCTTTCCTTACCCCTGGGAGCTCTATCAGTATATAAGAAGATTGGAAGCGTGGATTCAATTCATCAACCTGAGATCCTCTATTTTTGCCCTAATTGACCTGATATCTTGTAAGTGCATTCTTTACAGCAGGAATATAAATCTAGTGTTTACAGATTACACTATGTTTTGTTTTCTTCTCTCCTGTGCGCTATACGTCTTTTTTTGATATCCAATTGTGACTTTTCTCTCTGGGTGAGAGTCTGGGCCAGCTGCAGGGAGAGTAAAGACAAATTCTTCACCAACGGTGGTATGTGTGTATCCTCAAACAATTGGTTTATACTGTACAGACCTGTGCCTGCAAAATGTCTCTGTAAAGCGCTGCGTACAATTAGCAGCGCTATACAAGAACATGCTATTATTATTATTATTATTGCGCAGTTTTTCTTTTTCTGACACACACACACACACATCAATCTATCTTAATATATAAAATCGAATGGTTAGTGAGGTTAGTGCTATCTGCGGTGAATCTGATTGGTCCGTGACTCATTGGCCAAGAGGTACGTCCCACTGTGACATCACCTCCTTCACTCTCACACACTTGCAGTCACACCACACGCCCAGAACCTCTGAGGACTCCTTGGTACACAGTCACCCCCTCACACTCACACACTCAGTGTCACACTCAACACTACACACACTCACACTCAACCCTGTACACACACACACACACACACTGTCACCCCTGTGTACACACACATTCACAGTCACCCCTGTGAAACAACAACCTGTACACACACACACACACACACACACACACACTCTCAGCCCTGGTCACCCCTGTGTACACACACACACCCCCTATGCTCACCTCTCCCGGCGCTCCCGCTCCCCTCATCTCCATCCCCGGCGGGGGAACAGGCAGCGGACCTCGCGGCGCCTCATCTCCATCCCCGCGCAGCGGACCCCCTTCCTCCCTCGCGATGCGCCTAAGATGGCGGCGGCGCCGAGTGAGAAGATGTCCCTGTGCACACGCGCGCACATTACACCCCCTCCGCTCACCTCTCCCGGCGCTCCCGCTCCCCTCATCTCCATCCCCGGCGGGGGAACAGGCAGCGGACCTCGCGGCGCCTCATCTCCATCCCCGCGCAGCGGACCCCCTTCCTCCCTCGCGATGCGCCCAAGATGGCGGCGGCGCCGAGTGAGATGTCCCTGTGCACACGCGCGCACATTACACCCCCTCCGCTCACCGCTCCCGCTCCCCTCATCTCCATCCCCGGCGGGGGAACAGGCAGCGGACCTCGCGGCGCCTGATCTCCATCCCCGGCGGGGGAACAGGCAGCGGACCCCCTTCCTCCCTCGCGATGCGCCTAAGATGGCGGCGGCGCCGAGTCAGAAGATGGCGGCGGCCGGAAGTACTTCCCTCGCGGCGCCGAGTGAGAAGATGGCGGCGGCCTGAAGTACAGGTAGGTGTCGCGTGTGTGTCGCTCTAGGTGACGTGTGTGTGTGTGTGACACTGTGTGTGTGTGTGACACTGTGTGTGTGTGACACTGTGTGTGTGTGACACTGTGTGTGTGTGTGTGACACTGTGTGTGTCTCACACTGTGTTGCCTTTCACGCCCCCCCCGCCTTTCACGCCCCCCCCGCCTTTCACGCCCCCCCTCCGCCTTTCACGCCCCCCCCCCCCGCCTTTCACGCCCCCCCCCTGCCTTTCACACCACCCCCCTGCCTTTCACGCCACCCCCTGCCTTTCACGCCACCCCTCACGGCCTCCGGGCAACGCCGGGTATATCAGCTAGTCTAATATATATCTATATCTCTTTATTTATATAGCGCAACCCATTTACATAAAGTAGCACTTTACAGCAGTGACACACGACATAATAGGAATACGCCCTTCATAAAATGAGACATTAGGAAAAGGAATCTCTACCCCGAAGACCTTATCACATGTAAACATAATTTTTTGTTACCATCATTAAACATGACACTTCCGCGTCATGTCATCAGAAGTAGAAATCTTAATCTTAAAATCTTAATCTTAATATGGGCTAGCTGCCTCTTTCTAAGTGGTCAGCCCGTAGAAAAACAAGTACCTGGTAAGTCATAGCACCACTATAAAAAGTTAAATATAAGCCAGTAAACACACAACTGGTTCCTTGCAACTGGTCACATTACTTATCTCATTCAAAATGCCCCCAGGAAATGCAATTATTTCCAGGTGTACAAAAACAGTCAACTATTTACTTTTCTATAGAATAGTTTAATCTAATTAAGTCAGTTACATTGGTAAACGGTTTACAAAATCCTGGTTGTTTTTACCATCTAGGAGACTGAAGTTGCTGGACCATTTTCATGATCTAAAGACAGGTTGTTACTCTACTTAGGGGGTTATTGCATTGAACTGCAATAATGCAGATTGGTATACTATCCCGCGCCCCCTCCTTACCTTGTCTCCGACGTCACGTGAAGTTACGTTGCCATGGCAACGCGGCGTTGCCATTTTGGCACGTCGCCAAAAGCTGCCGGAGACAGGCCTGTACCTTATACAGAGGCCTTGTGTGCGATTCCCGGCATTTAATTTAATTTAAATGCTTAGGGAAGAGTGCTGGGCCTCTGTAAGAACTGAGCACCCTCCCCCTCAAAAATCTCACCCCTTACTATCCCACAGAAACTCCCACTGAATTGAATAGGAGCCCCAATTGGCACTATCACAGTTCAGTGAATAACCCATAAATTCCAACATACACTGATGGACTTACAGAACAACAGAATAGGTAACACAAGTTAAATACCTACCATTCATTGTGCAGTACTGAATAGAACTACACACATTCAACTTGGTAATGTCTCATCTAACAGTATGGAGACTCTATACAGCAAGTTAACTCATGTTTTGCCTGTAGAGACGTAATGGATGGATGGCCACTGGCAGCTGTGGCCCGTGGGTTAACAATCTCGCCCCTTTACACCCCATCAGAAAGGTACTTGCAGTGGGGATAAGGACTATAGCTCATATTAACCAAGGGTGCTATGGTTTAGCAGGCCTTAATAAAAAGAATACATGCTAAAGCTTAGCAGCCTGCATTGAAAATGGGTCGCTGCTGCTTATTTCTGTGTGTCACAGATAGGGAGCACAGTACCGATTGTGGCTGCCTTATTTTAATCTGAAATAAAATAAAAAAAACAGATAGGCTTGCAGTATGAAATCACCTCTAGTCTGCCTATCCGCATATTCATTTTAGGAGGGCGCTCAACCCCGATCCACCAATAAAGATGTTAACCGTTTCATTGCTGCACTATCAACTGTGGCAGCAAAATGGTTAATATTCAAGCGCTACCCACTGAAGGACACGAGAAGGTTTAATACCAACCTATGCTCCTCAGAAGTAGTCACTGTGTTCCTACTCGGCCTCCGTCGCCCAGCGCATAATCAACCGTACAACCTCTCAGCTCTGAGCTTTGAAGCTATCATCCCTCGCGCGGTGGGCTGACAATCAGCCGAGCGCGGTCCCGAAAACCTGATTGGTCGAACTCATGGTGTCAGGGCCAATAGCAGGAGAGGCAGATCAGGCAGTTGCTCATAATCAAGTTACGCAGAGTGCAAATGGGAAATGGCTGGTGCGTTTCAAGCCTCGTTTCTGGATAGCTGGAAACCGTACCCCTCCCTTTCAGCTCGCACTGAAGACCCAAGCTGGAGCAATAAGCCACACCTTCTCCCGCAGACCTGTCTTCCCATAGGCTGATCTCATTACAGGCGACCAATTGGAATGATGCTTCAGCTTTTTTGAGCGCTAATTGGTCAGAATGCTGCTATCTGGAATAATTAGGGGAGCCGGCGGTTGGGGTGCACACTGCAGAGAGGGCCAGTCCTTTGCCTGCGTCCCAATATGGTGAGTAAGCAGCGACTAGTAACTGTTTGTAGCCCGGTACTACAGGATAGAGATCACATACAGGGCCCTGACACCTCTCGGGCACTATTTAATGCAGCAATCCTGTCTGATATACATTTTTTTTCTGCCTAATTCCATTTCTGTCTTGCTTCAGGAGATCTCTTCATGTCCTTTCTAACGCTGTGTAACCTGGATGCGAGATGCTGAAGTTGGCTTCTTATTCGTGAAAAAGTTATCTTCCCAGGGTTGAATGACTCCAGGCTGCTTGTGTTTTACCACACAGGGGGTCCCTTACATAAAACCCATTTGTATTTAGCCTGACCCAGGAGGCATTTGGCCATCAAAATAAGGGTCAAACTGGACCATGGAAAACAATATTTAACCATTTGTAATAAGTTAGATGCAGTAGTTAAAGGATTAAATGACTTTGGCCCACCTGTTTCACAAAGCGGGATCATTTGCCTACAATCTACTTGTATTTAGCCTGGCTCAAAAAGAGTATGGTGATCAAAACGGGTGCCATACTGGGCATGGGTGCCAAAATGTACCAATTTCAATAAGTAGATGTAGTTGTCCAAGAGTTAAATTACGTTGTCACACGTATTTCACAATGGCTATCCACAGAAGAGGGACCCTTGCATAAAACCCATTGGTATTTAGCAGGGCACAAACATGATTTGGGTATCAAGAGAACTGTCAAACTGGGCATGGGCAGCAGTATTTACCAATTTGAACAGGTAGCTGCAGTATATAAATTACTTTGGGTCACCTATTTTACAGTGCTTATCTATAGAGGGGGATCCCTTACTTAAAACCCACTTGTGTTTAGCCTAACCCAAGACGGATTTTGGCATCAAAACAGGTGTCAATCTGCATGGGTGCCAATATTTACCAATTTCAATAGATCGCGCCAGTATTTGCAAGGATCAATTACTTTGTATCACCTATTTCAGTGTTTGAACTTGGTGGGGTCCCTACATAAAACCCATTAGTATTTGGCCTGCCCCAAAATTGTTTTGGGCATCTAAAGAGTTGGCACCCGAGCCTAGTTTGGCAAATCATAACAATTTTGATTAAGTAACTAGTGTTTCCATGGTTACAGTACTTTGGGCCATCTATTTCAGAATAATCCTTTTTGGGTCTGGCTAAATATAGAGGGGATCCCCCCTCTATGGCTAGCCACTGCAAAATATGTTGGCCAAAGTCATTTAACCCTTGAAATACTGAAGTTACTTATTCAAATTTGGTAAATATTGGTGCTCATTCCCAGTTTGGCACCTGTTTTGATGCCCAAATTATTTTTGGGCTTGTCTAAATATAAATGCATTTTATGAAAGAGACCCCACCCTGTGTGAAAACACTGGTGGCTCAAAGTAATTTAACCCTTGGAAAATAGGTTTTTCACAAATCAGAAGTTGGCGTTCGAATAAGAAGCTAACTTCAGCCTCGTACTGAATGCTCCATTCAGGAGATGTCTTTGAAATATTAAGGATCTGCGAGGTTTAAATTTTGCTCTCCCTAGAGCAGTCTAAAGGTTACCATTGTAACCTCAAATGCTAGAAATGAGGAAAATCATGTATTCTATACCATTATTATTATTATTTTATATATGCATGCTTAGGGGAAAAGAAAAAATGCAAACAAGAGCCGGGCGCTTACCTTACGTGTTGTGTCAGGGTGGGGGGTGCAGTATGATGCTTGAATAACAAACCAAATGGAGGTGGTCTCTCACAATGGAGTCTGTTGAGGATCCCTGTGCTCAACCCCAGAAAGGGGTTTCCAAAGCCCTTGTGGGATATAGAGAGAGAAAGAATAGGGGGAGCAAAAGGGTTTAGAGCATATTAACCAGCAATAACAATCTTAATACAGGTCACTGTCTCTGGAGTGTCAATGTACAGATGATAAATCAATACTCACACGGCCCTGTGTGAGCAAAGTTGCATAGGGGTGTCTTGATTATGGGGGTCTGGTCTGTCCACGTAGTTAGTGGGGTTAAGGGTATACATAAGTGAAGCAATAACCATAAACACTTACACGGCCATGTGTAAGCACAGTTGTTGAAAGGTATCTGTGGTATACACCTAGATTGCCCGTCCAAAGTAATCCCAGGGGTGCTGTGCACGCTGCTGCTGGCAGGCAGGGGGTTAAATACGGGTCTCCGTCACGGTTCTCCCGTCCTGGGGTTCTTTCCCTCCCCGTTTCAGCAAGGGTAGTGAGTGAGGCAAAATTACAGGATCTACAATGGTTGCTTCCCCTCATACAGAGATCATTGCTGATATCACACTGTAATTTTGCCTCACTCACTACCCTTGCTGAAACGGGGAGGGAAAGAACCCCAGGACGGGAGAACCGTGGGATTACTTTGGACGGGCAATCTAGGTGTATACCACAGATACCTTTCAACAACTGTGCTTACACATGGCCGTGTAAGTGTTTATGGTTATTGCTTCACTTATGTATACCCTTAACCCCACTAACTACGTGGACAGACCAGACCCCCATAATCAAGACACCCCTATGCAACTTTGCTCACACAGGGCCGTGTGAGTATTGATTTATCATCTGTACATTGACACTCCAGAGACAGTGACCTGTATTAAGATTGTTATTGCTGGTTAATATGCTCTAAACCCTTTTGCTCCCCCTATTCTTTCTCTCTTTAGGGGAAAAGAAGACAGCGCACGATTCATAGTGTAAAAACATAATTATATTGCAAACATAATAAAAGGTGATATATGCACATACAAGAAAATCAGTCAAATATGCAGGGCATGTTCAGGGTACATGTTCCCACTAGAATATAGCTGTTTCACCGCTCCGTGGATGGCCGTCGTCGTCACACACCTCCCTGAAGAAGTAGATCTTGCTCTACGAAACGCGTAGGACATATGAGGGGTTTGTATTTGAACATTATCATTCTTTGTTCCCGCTATCACTACCAGAGCTCATACGGCAGCTTGCGGCACTCTCACTGAGTCAATCAGTGGAGAGTCGCTTTCCAGCGGCGCTATCCAAGTATAATAATACAAATGTGGAATTAATACCTGGCGCATACAAATGATGATAACAATACAATAATAACACAATAATAACAATGTGATTATATAGTAAAGGATATATGACAGTGAAGTGAAGTCTTTTTCCAATGTCTATGAATGAAATGGACTCTGTCCTTGACTTGGGTAGAATAAAGTCACTCTCATGCAGCAAGTTTTAATCCTATTGAATGAGACAAAAACAGAGACACCACATTGCGCAGTATTGACTTGACAGCAAATGAAGTTCTCCCTTATATGCCTCTAAGTGAAATGCCCACTTACTAGATATAGAGTGGGTCTCATGCAGTTGAGAGAATCTGTATCCTTGTTTCTTCAAATCCAGACGTCCACAGGTTAACCCGAACCCCACGTGTTAATTCTGTCTCTCCTGGATCCTTGAAGAAACCCCGTCTCTGGAAAGTGCTTTCTCCTTCTGTGCAGGTCTCCTGTATGTGCCTCCAGCATGGGAGTATAACAAAAGAACAGAGGATTGCGCAATAGTATAAAAAACTTTAATGACGCATCCTAGCTAGCTGCAGAAATATACTCACAGATTCCGTGAGTTTAAAAACAATTTAAATGCCCGACCCGGCTGTCCCACAGCACACCCCAGTCTCTGTCAGCTCCTGCTTCTGGTCGCGTGTGTTTCGCGCTATCCAGACTTGCGCGTGCTGACGTCGCTGTTCAGTGAACTGACCGGAGAGTGGATGAGAGTCCTGATTGACGTCCGTTTTAGGCTCCTCCCTACGCGTTTCGTGACGGGGAACGTCACTTCGTCAGGGGATTGTGGAGCCTATGCAATCCCTTGTACTTTTATAGCTCGTTCTTAACTCATTGCGGGTCGGAACTCACTTAACCACTTATCAATAAAACAATTAAATGCACCACAGATGTGTTTACTGCTGATTTGGTTGCAGTGGGGTAAAAACACCACCTTGGTGAATATCATTGCCAACAATTTCATTATCATCATAACTCCTATACAGTCTGATGATTAGATGCTCTACATTACATTACATTACCATAACTCATAAATAATCCGATGATTAATAATGGAAATAAATGAGAATGAATAATATACAAAATAAATGATATTACAAAAATGATATTATAAATAAAAGGAGGAACAGATCTATTAAAACAATAAATTATAAAATCTTAGATTGGAAACAATTAGATATCTTTGACCTCTACAGTATGTGAATGAGTCTGGGGGCCCTCATAGGAAAGAAGCTAGATCAAAGTCTATATTTAGACCTTTTGGGGAGAGCGTCTTTAAAGTGTAGATCCAGAAGCTCTCTTGCTGAGATACCTTCTGTAATCTGTCTCCTCCTCTGATTCCCACTTTTGGGCTATCTATACCTATGCACGTAAGACCCTCTGGTAACATGTTATGATGTAACTTAAAATGGTTTGAAACACTATGTGTCTCCAAACCTTTTTTGATGTTGTACACATGTTCCGCGAATCTTCTCTTAAGGGGTCTTCCCGTCCTCCCCACATATTGTAGGCCGCAGGGGCACTCTAAAAGATACACACAGAAGCTTGTTTTACAAGTGATAAGACTTTGGATAACATAACTTTTCCCAGTCACTTTGGATGTGAATCCTTTACATTTATGTCCAAAACTACAGCCTATACATTTTTTTACAAGGATAGTAACCCTTAAGATCTCCCAACCACATCGTAGGACCCGATCCCTGGTTCTTTTTTGGGCAGCTTGGAGCTAGTTGTGATTTTAAATTCTGGGATTTTTTGTATACAATTTGTGGTTTACTTGGTAAAATGGACTTAAGGACAAGATCCCTTTGTAGAATCCCCCAATGCTTATTTAACACTTTCACAATGCCTTGAGACATCCCATTGTACTGTGTAATAAATGGGATGAACATTTTATCAGTGTTCACTGGATTCTTTTTCTTAGGTCTAATCAAGGCAGTTCTATCTGTCACTTGCATTTTTTATCGCATTTTGCACCAGTACCTGATTGTATTTTCTGTCCCTAAATTTTTCACCCATTTCCTTAATCTGCTCTTCATATACCTCTTGTTGCGAGCAGTTTTTCCTAATTCTCAATGCTTGCCCCCTCGGAATATTTCTGATCCATTTTGAGTGGTGGTGGCTAGATGCCAATACATATGAGTTCGCGTTTACTTCCTTAAAAAATGTTTTAGTATGTATCTCATTGTTGACTGTGTACAGGGTGAGATCTAGGAAATCTATAGATTGATTGCTATGGTTAAAGGTGAATTTGATATTATAATCATTATTATTTAGATGAACCTTGAAAGCCTCTAGTTCATCTATAGTGCCCCTCCAGACGCACAGCACATCATCGATATAGCGCTTCCAGAGTACCAGGTTTGCACCATCCAAGTGACATCAGAGGATCAGTTGTGAGGCACCGGAGCTAGGGCTATTACTCTGGGTCTCCAAACTCTATTAGCCGGTAGTGAAGGACTTGCTGTTTTGTTACTGAGCCGCCTGATAGTACCGTCAGAAAGAGTAGAAGTGAACGCTTCTGCCATGAAAGATTTCTAGGACATTGAAGTGTTTGAGGCAGAGGGATATTCCCACTCACCTGATTGGAGGCGTGTGACGACGACGACTGCCATCCACGGAGCGGTGAACGGAGCGGTGAGGGGGGGGGAGAGAGTAAGAGAGATGCGGGGGGTGGGAGAGAGAGAGAGGCGGAGGGGACAGAGAGGAGGAGGAGAGAGAGATGCCGTGGGGGAGAGAGGGAGAGATGCCGTGGGGGGGTGGAGAGAGAGAGATGCCGGAGGGGGAGAGAGAGAGATGCCGGGGGAGAGAGAGATGCCGGGGGGGAAGGGAGAGAGAGAGATGCCGGGGGGGGGGAGAGAGAGAGAGATGCCGGGGGGGGGAGAGTGAGAGAGATGCCGGGGGGGAGAGAGAGAGAGAGATGCCGGGGGGGGAGAGAGAGAGATGCCGGGGGGGAGAGAGAGAGATGCCAGGGGGGGGAGAGAGAGAGAGATGGCGGGGGTGGGGGAGAGAGAGATGCCGGGGGGAGAGAGATGCCGGGGGGGGGGAGAGAGATACCGGGGGGGGGGAGAGATGCCGAGGGGGGGGGGAGAGAGAGATGCCGGAAGGAGAGTGAGAGAGATGCGGGGGGGGAGAGAGAGAGATGTCGGGGGGGGGGAGAGAGAGATGCCGGGAGGGAGAGAGATGCCGGGGGGGGGGGGAGAGAGAGAGATGCCGGGGGGGGAGAGTGAGAGATGCCGGGGGGGGAGAGAGAGAGATGCCGGGGGGTGGGGAGAGAGATGCCGGGGGGGGAGAGAGATGCCGGGGGGGAGAGAGATGCCGGGGGGGGGAGAGAGATGCCGGGGGGGGGAGAGAGATGCCGGGGGGGGGAGAGAGATGCCGGGGGGGGGAGAGAGATGCCGGGGGGGAGAGAGATGCCGGGGGGAGGAGAGAGAGAGATGCCGGAAGGAGAGTGATGCCGGGGGGGGGGGAGAGAGAGAGATGCCGGGGGGGGGAGAGAGAGAGATGCCGGGGGGGGGGGGAGAGTGAGAGATGCCGGGGGGGAGAGAGAGATGCCGGGGGGGGGAGAGAGAGAGATGCCGGGGGGGGGGGGAGAGAGAGAGAGATGCCGGGGGGGGGGAGAAAGAGATGCCAGGGGGGGGGAGAGAGAGAGATGCCAGGGGGGGGGAGAGAGATGCCGGGGGGGGGAGAGAGATGCCGGGGGGGCAGGGGAGAGAGAGATGCCGGAGGGGCGGGGGGAGAGAGAGAGAGATGCCGGGGGGGGGGAGAGAAAGAGATATGCCGGGGGGGGGAGAGAGATGCTGGGGGGGGGGAGTGAGAGATGCCGGGGGGGGGAGAGAGATGCCGGGGGTGGGGAAGAGAGAGAGAGAGATGCCGGGGGGGGGGAGAGAGAGAGAGATGCGGGGAGAGAGAGAGAGATGCCTGGGGGGGAGGGGGAGAGAAAGAGATGCTTGGGGGGGGGGGAGAGAGAGAGATGCCGGGGGGAAGAGAGAGAGAGATGCCGGGGGGGGGGGAGAGAGAGAGATGCCGGGGGGGGGGGGGGAGAGACAGAGAGATGCGGGGGGGTGGGGAGAGAGAGATGCCGGGGGGAGAGAGAGATGCCGGGGGGTGGGGGAGAGAGAGAGAGATGCCGGGGGAGAGAGAGATGCCGGGGGGGGGGAGAGAGAGAGAAAGAGATGCCGGGGGGGGGAGAGAGAGAGATGCCGGGGGGGGGGGGAGAGAGAGATGCCGGGGGGGGGGGAAAGAGAGAGATGCCGGGGGGGGGGAGAGAGAGATGCCGGGGGGGCGGGGGTAGAGAGAGAGAGATGCCGGGGGGGGGAGAGGGAGAGATGCCGGTGGGGGGGGAGAGAGAGATGCCGGGGGGGGGAGAGAGAGAGATGCCGGGGGGGGGGGGAGAGCGAGAGATGCCGGGGGGGGGGGGGAGAGAGAGATGCCGGGGGGGAGAGACATGCCGGGGGGTGGGGGAGAGAGAGAGATGCCGGGGGGAGAGTGAGAGAGATGCCGGGGGGGGAGGGAGAGAGAGAGATGCCGGGGGGGGGGGAGAGAGAGAGTTGCCGGGGGGGGGGGGGAGAGAGAGAGATGCCGGAGGTATGGGGGGGGAGGGAGAGATGCCGGGGGGAGAGTGAGAGAGATGCCGGGGAGGGGGGGAGAGAGAGAGAGATGCGGGGGGGGGAGAGAGAGAGAGGGGGTGGGGGTGAGAGATGCCGGGGGGGGAGAGAGAGAGATTCCGGGGGGGGGAGAGAGAGAGAGATTCTGGGGGGGGGAGAGAGAGATGCCGGGGGGGGAGAGAGAGATGCCGGGGGGGAGAGAGAAATGCCGGAAGGAGAGTGAGAGAGATGCCAGGGGGGGGGGGAGAGAGAGATGCCAGGGGGGGAGAGTGAGAGATGCCGGGGGGGGGAGAGAGAGAGAGATGCCGGGGGGGAGAGAGATGCCGGGGGGGAGAGAGAGATGCCGGGGGGGGGAGAGAGAGAGATGCCGGGGGGGGGGGGAGAGAGAGATGCCGGGGGGGGAGAGAGAAATGCCGGAAGGAGAGTGAGAGAGATGCCAGGGGGGGGGGGGAGAGAGAGATGCCAGGGGGGGAGAGTGAGAGATGCCGGGGGGGGGGAGAGAGAGAGAGATGCCGGGGGGGAGAGAGATGCCGGGGGGGGAGAGAGAGATGCCGGGGGGGGGGCGAGAGAGAGATGCCGGGGGGGGGAGAGATGCCGGGGGGGGGAGAGAGATGCCGGGGGTGGGGGGAGAGAGAGATGCCGGTGGGGGAGAGAGAGAGAGATGCCCGGGGGGTTTGGGAGAGAGAGAGAGATGCCGGGGGGTGGGGGAGAGAGAGAGAGATGCCGGGGGGGGGAGAGAGATGCCGGGGAGTGGGGGAGAGAGAGAGATGCGGGGGGGAGAGTGAGAGAGATGCCGGGGGGGGGAGAGAGAGAGATGCCGGGGGGGGGAGAGAGAGAGAAAGAGATGCCGGGGGGGGGAGAGAGAGATATGCCGGGGGGGGGAGAGAGAGATGCGGGGGGGGGGAGAGAGAGAGATGCCGGGGGGGGGGGGGGAGAGAGATGCCGGGGGGGGGGAGAGAGATGCCGGGGGGGGGAGAGAGAGAGATGCCGGGGGGGGAGAGAGAAATGCCGGAAGGAGAGTGAGAGAGATGCCAGGGGGGGGGGGAGAGAGATGCAGTGAGAGAGATGCCAGGGGGGGGGGGAGAGAGATGCCAGGGGGGGAGAGTGAGAGATGCCGGGGGGGGGAGAGAGAGAGAGATGCCGGGGGGGAGAGAGATGCCGGGGGGGAGAGAGAGATGCCGGGGGGGGGGGAGAGAGATGCCGGGGGTGGGGGGAGAGAGAGATGCCGGTGGGGGAGAGAGAGAGAGATGCCCGGGGGTTTGGGAGAGAGAGAGAGATGCCGGGGGGGTGGGGGAGAGAGAGAGAGATGCCGGGGGGGGGGGGAGAGAGAGAGAAAGAGATGCCGGGGGGGGAGAGAGAGATATGCCGGGGGGGGGGGGGAGAGAGATGCCGGGGGGGGGGGAGAGAGAGAGATGCCGGGGGGTGGGGGGAGAGAGATGCCGGGGGGGGGGGGAGAGAGAGAGAGAGATGCCGGGGGGGGGAAGAGAGAGAGATGCCGGGGGGGGGAGAGAGATGCCGGGGGAGTGGGGGAGAGAGAGAGATGCCGGGGGGGGAGAGTGAGAGAGATGCCGGGGGGGGGGAGAGAGAGAGATGCCCAGGGGGGGGAGAGTGAGAGATGCTGGGGGGGGAGAGAGAGAGAGATGCCGGGGGGGAGAGAGATGCCGGGGGGGAGAGAGAGATGCCGGGGGGGGGGGGAGAGAGAGAGATGCCGGGGGGGGAGAGAGATGCCGGGGGTGGGGGGAGAGAGAGATGCCGGTGGGGGAGAGAGAGAGAGATGCCCGGGGGGTTTGGGAGAGAGAGAGAGATGCGGGGGGGTGGGGGAGAGAGAGAGATGCCGGGGGGGGGGGAGAGAGAGAGAAAGAGATGCCGGGGGGGGAGAGAGAGATATGCCGGGGGGGGGGGGGGGGGGGAGAGAGATGCCGGGGGGGGGGGGGAGAGAGAGATGCCGGGGGGGGGGGGAGAGAGAGATGCGGGGGGGGGGAGAGAGAGAGATGCCGGGGGGGGGGAAGAGAGAGAGATGCCGGGGGGGGGGGAAGAGAGAGAGATGCCGGGGGGGGAGAGAGATGCCGGGGAGTGGGGGAGAGAGAGAGATGCCGGGGGGGAGAGTGAGAGAGATGCCGGGGGGGGAGGGAGAGAGAGAGATGCCGGGGGGGGGGGAGAGAGAGAGTTGCCGGGGGGGGGGGAGAGAGAGAGATGCCGGAGGGATGGGGGGGGGGGGAGAGATGCCGGGGGGGGGAGAGTGAGAGAGATGCCGGGGAGGGGGGGAGAGAGAGAGAGATGCCGGGGGGGGGGGGAGAGAGAGAAGGGGTGGGGGTGAGAGAGATGCCGGGGGGGAGAGAGAGAGAGAGAGATGCCGGGGGGGAGAAAGATTCCGGGGGGGGGGAGAGAGAGATTACGTGGGGGGGGAGAGAGATGCCGGGGGGGGAGAGAGAGATGCCGGAAGGAGAGTGAGAGAGATGCCAGGGGAGGGGGGGGGGAGAGAGATGCAGGGGGGGAGAGTGAGAGATGCCGGGGGGGGGGGGGGGAGAGAGAGAGATGCCGGGGGGGAGAGAGATGCCGGGGGGGGAGAGAGAGAGATGCCGGGGGGGGGGGAGAGAGAGAGATGCCGGTGGGGGGGAGAGAGAGAGATGCCAGGGAGGGAGAGAGAGAGAGAGAGATGCCGGGGGGGGGGGAGAGAGAGAGATGCCGGGGGGAGAGAGAGATGGGGGGGGGGGGAGAGAGAGAGATGCCGGGGGGGGGGAGAGGGAGAGATGCGGGGGGGGAGAGAGAGAGATGCCGGGGGAGAGAGAGATGCCGGGGGGTGGGGGAGAGAGAGAGATGCCGGGGGGGAGAGTGAGAGAGATGCCGGGGGGGGGAGGGAGAGAGAGAGATGCCGGGGGGGGGAGAGAGGAGAGTTGCCGGGGGGGGGGGGGGAGAGAGAGAGATGCCGAGGGATGGGGGGGGGGGGGGGAGAGATGCCGGGGGGGGGAGAGTGAGAGAGATGCCGGGGAGGGGGGGAGAGAGAGAGAGATGCCGGGGGGGGGAGAGAGAGAGGGGGTGGGGGTGAGAGAGATGCCGGGGGGGAGAGAGAGAGATGCCGGAAGGAGAGTGAGAGAGATGCCAGGGGGGGGGGGAGAGAGAGATGCCAGGGGGGGAGAGTGAGAGATGCCGGGGGGGGGGGAGAGAGAGAGAGAGAGATGCCGGGGGGGTGAGAGATGCCGGGGGGGAGAGAGATGCCGGGGGGGGGGGAGAGAGAGATGCCGGGGGGGGGGGAGAGAGAGATGCGGGGGGGAGAGACATGCCGGGGGGTGGGGGAGAGAGAGAGATGCCGGGGGGGAGAGTGAGAGAGATGCCGGGGGGGAGGAGAGAGAGAGATGCCGGGGGGGGGGAGAGAGAGAGTTGCGGGGGGGGGGGGGGAGAGAGAGATGCCGGAGGTATGGGGGGGGGAGGAAGAGATGCCGGGGGGGGAGAGTGAGAGAGATGCCGGGGAGGGGGGGAGAGAGAGAGAGATGCCGGGGGGGGGGGGGAGAGAGAGAGGGGGTGGGGGTGAGAGAGATGCCGGGGGGGGAGAGAGAGAGATTCCGGGGGGGGGAGAGAGAGAGAGATTCTGGGGGGGGAGAGAGAGAGATGCCGGGGGGGGGAGAGAGAGATGCCGGGGGGGAGAGAGAAATGCCGGAAGGAGAGTGAGAGAGATGCCAGGGGGGGGGGGAGAGAGAGATGCCAGGGGGGGAGAGTGAGAGATGCCGGGGGGGGAGAGAGAGAGAGATGCCGGGGGGGAGAGAGATGCCGGGGGGGGAGAGAGAGATGCCGGGGGGGGGGGAGAGAGAGAGATGCCGGGGGGGGGGGGGAGAGAGAGATGCGGGGGGGGAGAGAGAAATGCCGGAAGGAGAGTGAGAGAGATGCCAGGGGGGGGGGGGAGAGAGAGATGCCAGGGGGGGAGAGTGAGAGATGCCGGGGGGGGGGAGAGAGAGAGAGATGCCGGGGGGGAGAGAGATGCCGGGGGGGGAGAGAGAGATGCCGGGGGGGGGGGGGGGGGAGAGAGAGAGATGCCGGGGGGGGGGGGGGGAGAGATGCCGGGGGGGGGGGGAGAGAGATGCCTGGGGTGGGGGGAGAGAGAGATGCCGGTGGGGGAGAGAGAGAGAGATGCCCGGGGGGTTTGGGAGAGAGAGAGAGATGCCGGGGGGGGGGAGAGAGATGCCGGGGAGTGGGGGAGAGAGAGAGATGCCGGGGGGGAGAGTGAGAGAGATGCCGGGGGGGGGGAGAGAGAGAGATGCCGGGGGGGGGAGAGAGAGAGAAAGAGATGCCGGGGGGGGAGAGAGAGATATGCCGGGGGGGGGGGGGGAGAGAGAGATGCCGGGGGGGGGGGAGAGAGAGAGATGCCGGGGGGGGGGGAGAGAGAGAGATGCCGGGGGGGGGGGGGGGAGAGAGATGCCGGGGGGGGGGGGGAGAGAGATGCCGGGGGGGGGGGGAGAGAGAGAGATGCCGGGGGGGGGGGAGAGAGAAATGCCGGAAGGAGAGTGAGAGAGATGCCAGGGGGGGGGGGGGGGAGAGAGATGCCAGGGGGGGAGAGTGAGAGATGCCGGGGGGGGGAGAGAGAGAGAGATGCCGGGGGGGAGAGAGATGCCGGGGGGGGAGAGAGAGATGCCGGGGGGGGGGGGAGAGAGAGAGATGCCGGGGGGGGGGGAGAGAGATGCCGGGGGTGGGGGGAGAGAGAGATGCCGGTGGGGGAGAGAGAGATGCCGGGGGGTTTGGGAGAGAGAGAGCTATGCCGGGGGGGTGGGGGAGAGAGAGAGAGATGCCGGGGGGGGGGGGGGAGAGAGAGAGAAAGAGATGCCGGGGGGGGAGAGAGAGATATGCCGGGGGGGGGAGAGAGTTGCGGGGGGGGGGGAGAGAGAGAGATGCCGGGGGTGGGGGGAGAGAGATGCCGGGGGGGGAAGAGAGAGAGATGCCGGGGGGGGGAGAGAGATGCCGGGGAGTGGGGGAGAGAGAGAGATGCCGGGGGGGAGAGTGAGAGAGATGCCGGGGGGGGGGGGGGGGGGAGAGAGAGAGATGCCAGGGGGGGAGAGTGAGAGATGCTGGGGGGGGGAGAGAGAGAGAGATGCCGGGGGGGAGAGAGATGCCGGGGGGAGAGAGAGATGCCGGGGGGGGGGGGAGAGAGAGAGATGCCGGGGGGGGGGGGGGAGAGAGATGCCGGGGGGGGAGAGAGATGCCGGGGGTGGGGGGAGAGAGAGATGCCGGTGGGGGAGAGAGAGAGAGATGCCGGGGGGTTTGGGAGAGAGAGAGAGATGCCGGGGGGGGTGGGGGAGAGAGAGAGATGCCAGGGGGGGAGAGTGAGAGATGCCGGGGGGGGGGGGAGAGAGAGAGATGCCGGGGGGGGAGAGAGATGCCGGGGGGGGAGAGAGAGAGATGCCGGGGGGGGGGGGAGAGAGAGAGATGCCGGTGGGGGGGGAGAGAGAGAGATGCCAGGGAGGGAGAGAGAGAGAGAGAGATGCCGGGGGGGGGGAGAGAGAGAGATGCGGGGGGGGGAGAGACAGAGAGATGCCGGGGGGGGTGGGGGAGAGAGAGAGAGATGCCGGGGGGAGAGAGAGATGGGGGGGGGGGGAGAGAGAGAGAAAGAGATGCCGGTGGGGGGAGAGAGAGATGCCGGGGGGGGGGAGAGAGAGAGAGAGATGCCGGGGGGGGGGAGAGAGAGAGATGCCGGGGGGGGGGGGAGAGAGAGATGCCGGGGGGGGGGGGAGAGAGAGATGCCGGGGGGGTGGGGGGAGAGAGAGAGAGATGCCGGGTGGGGGGGGAGAGGGAGAGATGCCGGGGGGGGAGAGAGAGAGATGCCGGGGGAGAGAGAGATGCCGGGGGGTGGGGGAGAGAGAGAGATGCCGGGGGGGAGAGTGAGAGAGATGCCGGGGGGGGGGAGGGAGAGAGAGAGATGCCGGGGGGGGAGGGAGAGAGAGAGATGCCGGGGGGGGGGAGAGAGAGAGTTGCCGGGGGGGGGGGGAGAGAGAGAGAGATGCCGGAGGTATGGGGGGGGGAGGAAGAGATGCCGTGGGGGAGAGTGAGAGAGATGCCGGGGAGGGGGGGAGAGAGAGAGAGATGCCGGGGGGGGGGGAGAGAGAGAGTTGCCGGGGGGGGAGAGAGAGAGATGCCGGAGGGATGGGGGGGGGGGGAGAGATGCCGGGGGGGGGAGAGTGAGAGAGATGCCGGGGGGGGGAGAGAGAGAGATGCCGGGGGGGGGGGGGGAGAGAGATGCCGGGGGGGAGAGAGATGCCGGGGGTGGGGGGAGAGAGAGATGCCGGTGGGGGAGAGGAGAGAGAGATGCCCGGGGGGTTTGGGAGAGAGAGAGAGATGCCGGGGGGGTGGGGGAGAGAGAGAGATGCCGGGGGGGGGGGAGAGAGAGAGAAAGAGATGCCGGGGGGGAGAGAGAGATATGCCGGGGGGGGGGGGAGAGAGATGCCGGGGGGGGGGGGGAGAGAGAGAGATGCCGGGGGGGGGGGGAGAGAGAGATGCCGGGGGGGGGGGAAGAGAGAGAGATGCCGGGGGGGAGAGAGATGCCGGGGAGTGGGGGAGAGAGAGAGATGCCGGGGGGGAGAGTGAGAGAGATGCCGGGGGGGGAGGGAGAGAGAGAGATGCCGGGGGGGGGGAGAGAGAGAGTTTGCCGGGGGGGGAGAGAGAGAGATGCCGGAGGGATGGGGGGGGGGGGGAGAGATGCCGGGGGGGGGAGAGTGAGAGAGATGCCGGGGAGGGGGGGAGAGAGAGAGAGATGCCGGGGGGGGGGAGAGAGAGAAGGGGTGGGGGTGAGAGAGATGCCGGGGGGGGAGAGAGAGAGAGAGAGATGCCGGGGGGGAGAAAGATTCCGGGGGGGGGGGAGAGAGAGATTACGTGGGGGGGGAGAGAGTGCCGGGGGGGGAGAGAGAGATGCCGGAAGGAGAGTGAGAGAGATGCCAGGGGAGGGGGGGGGAGAGAGATGCCAGGGGGGGTGAGTGAGAGATGCCGGGGGGGGGGGGGAGAGAGAGAGAGAGATGCCGGGGGGGGAGAGAGATGCCGGGGGGGGAGAGAGAGAGATGCCGGGGGGGGGGGGAGAGAGAGAGATGCCGGTGGGGGGAGAGAGAGAGATGCCAGGGAGGGAGAGAGAGAGATGCCGGGGGGGGGGGGAGAGAGAGAGATGCCGGGGGGGGGGGGAGAGACAGAGAGATGCCGGGGGGGGTGGGGGAGAGAGAGAGAGATGCCGGGGGGAGAGAGAGATGGGGGGGGGGGGAGAGAGAGAGAAAGAGATGCCGGTGGGGGGAGAGAGAGATGCCGGGGGGGGGAGAGAGAGAGATGCCGGGGGGGGGAGAGAGAGATGCCGGGGGGGGGGAGAGAGAGATGCCGGGGGGGTGGGGGAGAGAGAGAGAGATGCCGGGGGGGGGGAGAGGGAGAGATGCCGGGGGGGGAGAGAGAGAGATGCCGGGGGAGAGAGAGATGCCGGGGGGTGGGGGAGAGAGAGAGATGCGGGGGGGAGAGTGAGAGAGATGCCGGGGGGGGGGAGGGAGAGAGAGAGATGCCGGGGGGGGGGGGAGAGAGAGAGTTGCCGGGGGGGGGGGGGGAGAGAGAGAGATGCCGGAGGGATGGGGGGGGGGGGAGAGATGCCGGGGGGGGGAGAGTGAGAGAGATGCGGGGAGGGGGGGAGGAGAGAGAGAGATGCCGGGGGGGGAGAGAGAGAGGGGGTGGGGGTGAGAGAGATGCCGGGGGGGAGAGAGAGAGATGCCGGAAGGAGAGTGAGAGAGATGCCAGGGGGGGGGGGAGAGAGAGATGCCAGGGGGGGAGAGTGAGAGATGCCGGGGGGGGGGGGGGAGAGAGAGAGAGAGAGATGCCGGGGGGGTGAGAGATGCCGGGGGGGAGAGAGATGCCGGGGGGGGGGAGAGAGAGATGCCGGGGGGGGGGGAGAGAGAGATGCCGGGGGGGGAGAGAGATGCCGGGGGTGGGGGGAGAGAGAGATGCCGGTGGGGGAGAGAGAGAGAGATGCCGGGGGGGTTTGGGAGAGAGAGAGAGATGCCGGGGGGTGGGGGAGAGAGAGAGAGATGCCGGGAGGGGGGGGGGAGAGAGAGAGAAAAGAGATGCCGGGGGGGGAGAGAGAGATATGCCGGGGGGGGGAAGAGAGAGATGCCGGGGGGGGGGGGAGAGAGAGAGATGCCGGGGGGGGGGGGGGAGAGAGAGATGCCAGGGGGGGAGAGAGAGAGAGATGCCGGGGGGGGGGAGAGAGAGAGATGCCGGGGGGGGGGAGACAGAGAGATGCCGGGGGGGGGTGGGGGAGAGAGAGAGAGATGCGGGGGGAGAGAGAGATGGGGTTGGGGGAGAGAGAGAAAGAGATGCCGGTGGGGGGAGAGAGAGATGCCGGGGGGGGGGGGGGAGAGAGAGAGATGCCGGAGGGATGGGGGGGGAGGGAGAGATGCCGGGGGGGGGGAGAGTGAGAGAGATGCCGGGGAGGGGGGGAGAGTGAGAGAGATGCCGGGGGGGGGAGAGAGAGAGGGGGTGGGGGTGAGAGAGATGCCGGGGGGGGGGGAGAGAGAGAGATGCCGGGGGGGGGGGGGGAGAGAGATGCCGGGGGGGGGGGGGGAGAGAGATGCCGGGGGGGGGGGGAGAGAGAGAGATGCCGTGGGGGGAGAGAGAGAGATGCCGGGGGGGGCGGGGGTAGAGAGAGAGAGATGCCGGGGGGGGGGAGAGGGAGAGATGCCTGTGGGGAGGGGGAGAGAGAGAGATGCCGGGGGGGGGGAGAGAGAGAGATGCCGGGGGGGGGGGAGAGAGATGCCGGGGGGGGGGGGAGAGAGATGCCGGGGAGTGGGGGAGAGAGAGAGATGCCGGGGGGGAGAGTGAGAGAGATGCCGGGGGGGGGAGGGAGAGAGAGAGATGCCGGGGGGGGGGGAGAGAGAGTTGCCGGGGGGGGGGGGGAGAGAGAGAGATGCCGGAGGGATGGGGGGGAGGAGAGATGCCGGGGGGGGGAGAGTGAGAGAGATGCCGGGGAGGGGGGGGAGAAAGAGAGAGATGCCGGGGGGGGGGGGGAGAGAGAGAGGGGGTGGGGGTGAGGAGAGATGCCGGGGGGAGAGAGAGAGAGAGAGAGATGCCGTTGGGGGAGAAAGATTCCGGGGGGGGGGGAGAGAGAGAGAGATTACGTGGGGGGGGGGAGAGAGATGCCGGGGGGGGAGAGAGATGCCGGGGGGGGGAGAGAGAGATGCCGAAGGAGAGTGAGAGAGATGCCAGGGGGGGGGGGGAGAGAGAGATGCCAGGGGGGGAGAGAGAGAGTTGCCGGGGGGGGGGAGAGAGAGAGATGCCGGAGGGATGGGGGGGGGAGGGAGAGATGCCGGGGGGGGGGGGGAGAGTGAGAGAGATGCCGGGGGGGTTTGGGAGAGAGAGAGAGATGCCGGGGGGGTGGGGGAGAGAGAGAGAGATGCGGGGGGGGGGGGGGAGAGAGAGAAAGAGATGCCGGGGGGGGAGAGAGATATGCCGGGGGGGGGGGGGAGAGAGATGCCGGGGGGGGGGAGAGAGAGAGATGCCGGGGGGGGGGGGGGGGAGAGAGAGAGAGATGCCGGGGGGGGGGAAGAGAGAGAGATGCCGGGGGGGGAAGAGAGAGAGATGCCGGGGGGGAGAGAGAGAGATACCGGGGGGGGCGGGGGTAGAGAGAGAGATGCCGGGGGGGGGAGAGGGAGAGATGCCGGTGGGGGGGGAGAGAGAGAGAGATGCCGGGGGGGGGAGAGGGAGAGATGCCGGTGGGGGGGGGGAGAGAGAGAGATGCCGGGGGGGGAGAGAGAGAGATGCCGGGGGAGGGGGAGAGAGAGATGCCGGGGGGGAGAGAGATGCCGGGGAGTGGGGGAGAGAGAGAGATGCCGGGGGGAGAGTGAGAGAGATGCCGGGTGGGGGAGGGAGAGAGAGAAGATGCCGGGGGGGGGGGGAGAGAGAGAGTTGCCGGGGGGGGGGGGAGAGAGAGAGGCCGGAGGGATGGGGGGGGGAGGGAGAGATGCCGGGGGGGGAGAGTGAGAGAGATGCCGGGGATGGGGAGGGGGGGAGAGAGAGAGAGATGCCGGGGGGGGGGGGAGAGAGAGAGGGGGTGGGGGGGAGAGAGATGCCGGGGGGGGGGAGAGAGAGAGAGAGATGCCGGGGGGGGAGAAAGATTCCGGGGGGAGGGAGCGAGAGAGATTACGTGGGGGGGGGGGGGGAGAGAGATGCCGGGGGGGGGAGAGAGATGCCGGGGGGGGAGAGAGAGATGCCGGAAGGAGAGTGAGAGAGATGCCAGGGGGGGGGGGGGAGAGATGCCAGGGGGGAGAGTGAGAGATGCCGGGGGGGGGGGAGAGAGATGCCGGGGGGGGGGGGAGAGAGAGATGCGGGGGGGGGAGAGAGAGAGATGCCGGGGGGGGGGAGAGAGAGAGATGCCGGGGGGGGGGGGAGAGAGAGAGAGAAAGAGATGCCGGGGGGGGGGGAGAGAGACATATGCCGGGGGGGGGGGGGGGGAGAGAGATGCCGGGGGGGGGGGAGAGAGAGAGATGCCGGGGGGGGGAGAGAGAGATGCCGGGGGGGGGGGAGAGAGAGAGATGCCGGGGGGGGGGGGGGGGAAGAGAGAGAGATGCCGGGGGGGGGAAGAGAGAGAGATGCCGGGGGGGGAGAGAGATGCCGGGGAGTGGGGGAGAGAGAGAGATGCGGGGGGGGAGAGTGAGAGAGATGCCGGGGGGGGGGGAGGGAGAGAGAGAGATGCGGGGGGGGGGAGAGAGAGAGTTGCCGGGGGGGGGAGAGAGAGAGATGCCGGAGGGGATGGGGGGGGGGAGGGAGAGATGCCGGGGGGGGGAGAGTGAGAGAGATGCCGGGGAGGGGGGGAGAGAGAGAAGGGGTGGGGGTGAGAGAGATGCGGGGGGGGAGAGAGAGAGAGAGAGATGCCGGGGGGGGAGAAAGATTCCGGGGGGGGGGAGAGAGAGATGCGGGGGGGGGAGAGAGAGATGCCGGAAGGAGAGTGAGAGAGATGCCAGGGGAGGGGGGGGGAGAGAGATGCCAGGGGGGGAGAGTGAGAGATGCCGGGGGGGGGGGAGAGAGAGAGAGAGATGCCGGGGGGGAGAGAGATGCCGGGGGGGGAGAGAGAGGAGATGCCGGGGGGGGGGGGGAGAGAGAGAGATACCGGTGGGGGGGAGAGAGAGATGCCAGGGAGGGAGAGAGAGAGAGAGAGATGCCGGGGGGGGAGAGAGAGAGATGCCGGGGGGGGGAGAGACAGAGAGATGCCGGGGGGGGTGGGGGAGAGAGAGAGAGATGCCGGGGGGAGAGAGAGATGGGGGGGGGGAGAGAGAGAGAAAGAGATGCCGGTGGGGGGAGAGAGAGATGCCGGGGGGGGGGAGAGAGAGAGAGAGATGCCGGGGGGGGGGAGAGAGAGAGAGATGCCGGGGGGGGGGAGAGAGAGATGCCGGGGGGGGGGTGGGGGAGAGAGAGATGCCGGGGGGGTGGGGGGAGAGAGAGAGAGATGCCGGGGGGGGGGGAGAGGGAGAGATGCCGGGGGGGGAGAGAGAGAGATGCCGGGGGAGAGAGAGATGCCGGGGGGGTGGGGGAGAGAGAGAGATGCCGGGGGGGAGAGTGAGAGAGATGCCGGGGGGGGAGGGAGAGAGAGAGATGCCGGGGGGGGGAGAGAGAGAGTTGCCGGGGGGGGGGGAGAGAGAGAGATGCCGGAGGGATGGGGGGGGGAGGGAGAGATGCCGGGGGGGGGAGAGTGAGAGAGATGCCGGGGTGGGGGGGGAGAGAGAGAGAGATGCCGGGGGGGAGAGAGAGAGGGGGGTGGGGGGTGAGAGAGATGCCGGGGGGGAGAGAGGAGAGATGCCGGAAGGAGAGTGAGAGAGATGCCAGGGGGGGGGGGGAGAGAGAGATGCCAGGGGGGGAGAGTGAGAGATGCGGGGGGGGGGGAGAGAGAGAGAGAGAGATGCCGGGGGGGTGAGAGATGCGGGGGGGAAAGAGATGCCGGGGGGGGGGGGAGAGAGAGATGCCGGGGGGGGGGGGGGAGAGAGAGATGCCGGGGTGGGGGAGAGAGATGCCGGGGGTGGGGGGAGAGAGAGATGCCGGTGGGGGAGAGAGAGAGAGATGCGGGGGGGTTTGGGAGAGAGAGAGAGATGCCGGGGGGGTGGGGGAGAGAGAGAGAGATGCCGGGAGGGGGGGGGAGAGAGAGAAAGAGATGCGGGGGGGGGAGAGAGAGATATGCCGGGGGGGGGAAGAGAGAGATGCCGGGGGGGGGGGAGAGAGAGAGATGCGGGGGGGGGGAGAGAGAGAGATGCCAGGGGGGGAGAGAGAGATGCCGGGGGGGGGAGAGAGAGAGATGCCGGGGGGGGGGGGGAGACAGAGAGATGCCGGGGGGGGTGGGGGGAGAGAGAGAGAGATGCCGGGGGGAGAGAGAGATGGGGGGGGGAGAGAGAGAAAGAGATGCCGGTGGGGGGAGAGAGAGATGCCGGGGGGGGGGGAGAGAGAGAGATGCCGGAGGGATGGGGGGGGAGGGAGAGATGCCGGGGGGGGGAGAGTGAGAGAGATGCCGGGGAGGGGGGGGAGAGAGAGAGAGATGCCGGGGGGGGGGGAGAGAGAGAGGGGGTGGGGTGAGAGAGATGCCGGGGGGGGGGGGGGGGAGAGAGAGAGATGCCGGGGGGGGGGGGGGTGAGAGAGATGCCGGGGGGGGGGGAGAGATGCCGGGGGGGGGGAGAGAGAGAGATGCCGGGGGGGGGAGAGAGAAAAGACGGAAGGAGAGTGAGAGAGATGCCAGGGGGGGGGGGGAGAGAGATGCCAGGGGGGGGAGAGTGAGAGATGCCGGGGGGGGGAGAGAGAGAGAGATGCCGGGGGGGAGAGAGATGCCGGGGGGGGAGAGAGAGATGCCGGGGGGGGGAGAGAGAGAGATGCCGGGGGGGGGGGGAGAGAGATGCCGGGGGTGGGGGGAGAGAGAGATGCCGGTGGGGGAGAGAGAGAGAGATGCCCGGGGGGTTTTGGGGAGAGAGAGAGTTGCCGGGGGGGGGGGGGGGGAGAGAGAGAGATGCCGGAGGGATGGGGGGGGGAGAGAGTGAGAGAGATGCCGGGGAGGAGAGATGCCGGGGGGGGGGGGGGGGGGGAGAGAGAGAGGGGGTGGGGGTGAGAGAGATGCCGGGGGGGGGAGAGAGAGAGATATGCCGGGGGGGGAGAGTGAGAGAGATGCCGGGGAGGGGGGGAGAGAGAGAGAGATGCCGGGGGGGGGAGAGAGAGAGGGGGTGGGGGTGAGAGAGATGCCGGGGGGAGAGAGAGAGAGAGAGATGCCGGGGGGGGGGGAAGAGAGAGAGATGCCGGGGGGGGGAGAGAGAGAGATGCCGGGGGGGCGGGGGTAGAGAGAGAGAGATGCCGGGGGGGGGGGAGAGGGAGAGATGCCTGTGGGGAGGGGGAGAGAGAGAGATGCCGGGGGGGGGGGGAGAGAGAGAGATGCCAGGGGGGGGGGAGAGAGATGCCGGGGAGTGGGGGAGAGAGAGAGATGCCGGGGGGGAGAGTGAGAGAGATGCCGGGGGGGGAGGGAGAGAGAGAAATGCCGGGGGGGGGAGAGAGAGAGTTGCCGGGGGGGGGGGGAGAGAGAGAGATGCGGAGGGATGGGGGGGGGGAGGGAGAGATGCCGGGGGGGGGAGAGTGAGAGAGATGCCGGGGAGGGGGGAGAAAGAGAGAGATGCCGGGGGGGGGGGGAGAGAGAGAGGGGGTGGGGGTGAGAGAGATGCCGGGGGGAGAGAGAGAGAGAGAGAGATGCCGTTGGGGGAGAAAGATTCCGGGGGGGGGAGAGAGAGAGAGATTACGTGGGGGGGGAGAGAGATGCCGGGGGGGGAGAGAGATGCCGGGGGGGGAGAGTGAGAGAGATGCCAGGGGGGGGGGGAGAGAGAGATGCCAGGGGGGAGAGAGAGAGTTGCCGGGGGGGGGGAGAGAGATGCCGGAGGGATGGGGGGGGGAGGGAGAGATGCCGGGGGGGGGAGAGTGAGAGAGATGCCGGGGGGGTTTGGAGAGAGAGAGAGATGCCGGGGGGGTGGGGAGAGAGAGAGAGATGCCGGGGGGGGGGGGAGAGAGAGAGAGAAAGAGATGCCGGGGGGGGAGAGAGAGATATGCCGGGGGGGGGAGAGAGATGCCGGGGGGGGGGAGAGAGAGAGATGCCGGGGGGGGGGGAGAGAGAGATGCCGGGGGGGGGGAAGAGAGAGAGATGCCGGGGGGGAGAGAGAGAGATGCCGGGGGGGGCGGGGGTAGAGAGAGAGAGATGCCGGGGGGGGAGAGGGAGAGATGCCGGTGGGGGGGGGAGAGAGAGAGAGATGCCGGGGGGGGGGGGAGAGGGAGAGATGCCGGTGGGGGGGGAGAGAGAGAGATGCCGGGGGGGGAGAGAGAGAGATGCCGGGGGGGGGGGGAGAGAGAGATGCCGGGGGGAGAGAGATGCCGGGGAGTGGGGGAGAGAGAGAGATGCGGGGGGGAGAGTGAGAGAGATGCCGGGGGGGAGGGAGAGAGAGAGATGCCGGGGGGGGGGAGAGAGAGAGTTGCCGGGGGGGGGGAGAGAGAAATGCAGGAGGGATGGGGGGGGGAGGGAGAGATGCCGGGGGGGGAGAGTGAGAGAGATGCCGGGGAGGGGGGGAGAGAGAGATGCCGGGGGGGGGGGGAGAGAGAGAGGGGGTGGGGGGGAGAGAGATGCCGGGGGGGGAGAGAGAGAGAGAGATGCCGGGGGGGGGAGAAAGATTCCGGGTGGAGGGAGAGAGAGAGATTACGTGGGGGGGGGGGGGAGAGAGATGCCGGGGGGGGGAGAGAGATGCCGGGGGGGGAGAGAGAGATGCCGGAAGAAGAGTGAGAGAGATGCCAGGGGGGGGGGGGGAGAGAGATGCCAGGGGGGGAGAGTGAGAGATGCCGGGGGGGGGAGAGAGAGAGATGCGGGGGGGGGGGGGAGAGAGAGAGATGCCGGGGGGGGGGAGAGAGAGAGATGCCGGGGGGGGGAGAGATGCCGGTGGGGGGGAGAGAGAGAGATGCCGGTGGGGGGGAGAGAGAGAGATGCCAGGGGGGGAGAGAGAGAGAGATGCCGGGGGGGTTTGGGAGAGAGAGAGAGATGCCGGGGGGGGGGGGAGAGAGAGAGATGCCGGGGGGGGAGAGATGCCGGTGGGGGGGAGAGAGAGAGATGCCGGTGGGGGGGAGAGAGAGAGATGCCAGGGGGGAGAGAGAGAGAGATGCCGGGGGGGGGGAGAGAGAGAGAGATGGCGGGGGTGGGGAGAGAGAGATGCCGGGGGGGAGAGAGATGCCGGGGGGGGAGAGAGATACCGGGGGGGGGGAGAGATGCCGAGGGGGGGGGAGAGAGAGATGCCGGAAGGAGAGTGAGAGAGATGCGGGGGGGGGGGGAGAGAGAGATGTCGGGGGGGGGGGGAGAGAGAGAGATGCCGGGGGGGAGAGAGATGCCGGGGGGGGGGGGAGAGAGATGCCGGGGGGGGGAGAGAGATGCCGGGGGGGGGAGAGAGAGAGATGCCGGGGGGGGGGGGGAGAGAGATGCCGGGGGTGGGGGGAGAGAGAGATGCCGGTGGGGGAGAGAGAGAGAGATGCCGGGGGGGTTTGGGAGAGAGAGAGAGATGCCGGGGGGGTGGGGGAGAGAGAGAGAGATGCCGGGGGGGGGGGAGAGAGAGAGAAAGAGATGCCGGGGGGGGAGAGAGAGATATGCCGGGGGGGGGGGAGAGAGATGCCGGGGGGGGGGGGAGAGAGAGAGATGCCGGGGGGGGGAGAGAGAGAGAGATGCCGGGGGGGGGGAAGAGAGAGAGATGCCGGGGGGGGAGAGAGAGAGATGCCGGGGGGGCGGGGGTAGAGAGAGAGAGATGCCGGGGGGGGGGAGAGGGAGAGATGCCGGTGGGGGGGGAGAGAGAGAGATGCCGGGGGGGGGGGAGAGAGAGATGCCGGGGGGGGAGAGAGATGCCGGGGAGTGGGGGAGAGAGAGAGATGCCGGGGGGGAGAGTGAGAGAGATGCCGGGGGGGGGAGGGAGAGAGAGATGCCGGGGGGGAGAGAGAGAGTTGCCGGGGGGGGGGAGAGAGAGAAGATGCCGGAGGGATGGGGGGGGGGAGGGATAGATGCCGGGGGGGAGAGTGGGAGAGATGCCGGGGAGGGGGGGAGAGAGAGAGAGATGCCAGGGGGGGGGGGGAGAGAGATGCCAGGGGGGGAGAGTGAGAGATGCCGGGGGGGGGAGAGAGAGAGAGATGCCGGGGGGGAGAGAGATGCCGGGGGGGGAGAGAGAGATGCCGGGGGGGGAGAGAGAGAGATGCCGGGGGGGGGGGGAGAGAGATGCCGGGGGTGGGGGGAGAGAGAGATGCCGGTGGGGGAGAGAGAGAGAGATGCCGGGGGGTTTGGGAGAGAGAGAGTTGCCGGGGGGGGGGGGGGGGGAGAGAGAGAGATGCCGGAGGGATGGGGGGGGGAGAGAGTGAGAGAGATGCCGGGGAGGGGGGGAGAAAGAGAGAGATGCCGGGGGGGGGGGGGGGGGGAGAGAGAGAGGGGGTGGGGGTGAGAGAGATGCCGGGGGGGGGAGAGAGAGAGATATGCCGGGGGGGGAGAGTGAGAGAGATGCCGGGGAGGGGGGGAGAGAGAGAGAGATGCCGGGGGGGGGGAGAGAGAGAGGGGGTGGGGGTGAGAGAGATGCCGGGGGGGGAGAGAGAGAGAGAGAGATGCCGGGGGGGGGGGAAGAGAGAGAGATGCCGGGGGGGGGAGAGAGAGAGATGCCGGGGGGGCGGGGGTAGAGAGAGAGAGATGCCGGGGGGGGGGGAGAGGGAGAGATGCCTGTGGGGAGGGGGAGAGAGAGAGATGCCGGGGGGGGGGGGAGAGAGAGAGATGCCAGGGGGGGGGAGAGAGATGCCGGGGAGTGGGGGAGAGAGAGAGATGCCGGGGGGGAGAGTGAGAGAGATGCCGGGGGGGGAGGGAGAGAGAGAAATGCCGGGGGGGGGAGAGAGAGAGTTGCCGGGGGGGGGGGAGAGAGAGAGATGCCGGAGGGATGGGGGGGGGGGAGGGAGAGATGCCGGGGGGGGGAGAGTGAGAGAGATGCCGGGGAGGGGGGGAGAAAGAGAGAGATGCCGGGGGGGGGGGGGAGAGAGAGAGGGGGTGGGGGTGAGAGAGATGCCGGGGGGAGAGAGAGAGAGAGAGAGATGCCGTTGGGGAGAAAGATTCCGGGGGGGGGGGAGAGAGAGAGAGATTACGTGGGGGGGGGAGAGAGATGCCGGGGGGGGAGAGAGATGCCGGGGGGGAGAGTGAGAGAGATGCCAGGGGGGGGGGGAGAGAGAGATGCCAGGGGGGAGAGAGAGAGTTGCCGGGGGGGGGGAGAGAGATGCCGGAGGGATGGGGGGGGAGGGAGAGATGCCGGGGGGGGGAGAGTGAGAGAGATGCCGGGGGGGTTTGGGAGAGAGAGAGAGATGCCGGGGGGGTGGGGGAGAGAGAGAGAGATGCCGGGGGGGGGGGGAGAGAGAGAGAGAAAGAGATGCCGGGGGGGGAGAGAGAGATATGCCGGGGGGGGGAGAGAGATGCCGGGGGGGGGGAGAGAGAGAGATGCCGGGGGGGGGGGGAGAGAGAGATGCCGGGGGGGGGGGAAGAGAGAGAGATGCCGGGGGGGAGAGAGAGAGATGCCGGGGGGGGCGGGGGTAGAGAGAGAGAGATGCCGGGGGGGGAGAGGGAGAGATGCCGGTGGGGGGGGGAGAGAGAGAGAGATGCCGGGGGGGGGGGGAGAGGGAGAGATGCCGGTGGGGGGGGAGAGAGAGAGATGCCGGGGGGGGAGAGAGAGAGATGCCGGGGGGGGGGGAGAGAGAGATGCCGGGGGGAGAGAGATGCCGGGGAGTGGGGGAGAGAGAGAGATGCCGGGGGGGAGAGTGAGAGAGATGCCGGGGGGGAGGGAGAGAGAGAGATGCCGGGGGGGGGGAGAGAGAGAGTTGCCGGGGGGGGGGAGAGAGAAATGCAGGAGGGATGGGGGGGGGAGGGAGAGATGCCGGGGGGGGAGAGTGAGAGAGATGCCGGGGAGGGGGGGAGAGAGAGATGCCGGGGGGGGGGGGAGAGAGAGAGGGGGTGGGGGGAGAGAGATGCGGGGGGGGGAGAGAGAGAGAGAGATGCCGGGGGGGGGAGAAAGATTCCGGGTGGAGGGAGAGAGAGAGATTACGTGGGGGGGGGGGGGGAGAGAGATGCCGGGGGGGGGAGAGAGATGCCGGGGGGGGAGAGAGAGATGCCGGAAGAAGAGTGAGAGAGATGCCAGGGGGGGGGGGGAGAGAGATGCCAGGGGGGGGAGAGTGAGAGATGCCGGGGGGGGGGAGAGAGAGAGATGCGGGGGGGGGGGGAGAGAGAGAGATGCCGGGGGGGGGGAGAGAGAGAGATGCCGGGGGGGGGAGAGATGCCGGTGGGGGGGAGAGAGAGAGATGCCGGTGGGGGGGAGAGAGAGAGATGCCAGGGGGGGAGAGAGAGAGAGATGCCGGGGGGGTTTGGGAGAGAGAGAGAGATGCCGGGGGGGGGGGGAGAGAGAGAGATGCCGGGGGGGGGAGAGATGCCGGTGGGGGGAGAGAGAGAGATGCCGGTGGGGGGGAGAGAGAGAGATGCCAGGGGGGGAGAGAGAGAGAGATGCCGGGGGGGGGGAGAGAGAGAGAGATGGCGGGGGTGGGGGAGAGAGAGATGCCGGGGGGGGAGAGAGATGCCGGGGGGGGAGAGAGATACCGGGGGGGGGGAGAGATGCCGAGGGGGGGGGAGAGAGAGATGCCGGAAGGAGAGTGAGAGAGATGCGGGGGGGGGGGGAGAGAGAGATGTCGGGGGGGGGGGGAGAGAGAGAGATGCCGGGGGGGAGAGAGATGCCGGGGGGGGGGGGAGAGAGATGCCGGGGGGGGGGAGAGAGATGCCGGGGGGGGGAGAGAGAGAGATGCCGGGGGGGGGGGGGAGAGAGATGCCGGGGGTGGGGGGAGAGAGAGATGCCGGTGGGGGAGAGAGAGAGAGATGCCGGGGGGGTTTGGGAGAGAGAGAGAGATGCCGGGGGGGTGGGGGAGAGAGAGAGAGATGCCGGGGGGGGGGGGAGAGAGAGAGAAAGAGATGCCGGGGGGGGAGAGAGAGATATGCCGGGGGGGGGGGAGAGAGATGCCGGGGGGGGGGGGAGAGAGAGAGATGCCGGGGGGGGGAGAGAGAGAGAGATGCCGGGGGGGGGGAAGAGAGAGAGATGCCGGGGGGGGAGAGAGAGAGATGCCGGGGGGGCGGGGGTAGAGAGAGAGAGATGCCGGGGGGGGGAGAGGGAGAGATGCCGGTGGGGGGGGAGAGAGAGAGATGCCGGGGGGGGGGGGAGAGAGAGATGCCGGGGGGGGAGAGAGATGCCGGGGAGTGGGGGAGAGAGAGAGATGCCGGGGGGGAGAGTGAGAGAGATGCCGGGGGGGGGAGGGAGAGAGAGATGCCGGGGGGGAGAGAGAGAGTTGCCGGGGGGGGGAGAGAGAGAGATGCCGGAGGGATGGGGGGGGGAGGGATAGATGCCGGGGGGGAGAGTGGGAGAGATGCCGGGGAGGGGGGGAGAGAGAGAGAGATGCCGGGGGGGGGGGGAGAGAGAGAGGGGGTGGGGGTGAGAGAGATGCCGGGGGGGGAGAGAGAGAGAGAGAGATGCCCGGGGGGGGAGAAAGATTCCGGGGGGGGGGAGAGAGAGAGAGATTACGTGGGGGGGGGGGAGAGAGATGCCGGGGGGGGAGAGAGATGCCGGGGGGGGAGAGAGAGATGCCGGAAGGAGAGTGAGAGAGATGCCAGAGGGGGGGGGAGAGAGAGATGCCAGGGGGGGAGAGAGAGAGTTGCCGGGTGGGAGAGAGATGCCGGAGGATGGGGGGGGAGGGAGAGATGCCGGGGGGGAGAGTGAGAGAGATGCCGGGGGGGTTTGGGAGAGAGAGAGAGATGCCGGGGGGGTGGGGGAGAGAGAGAGAGATGCCGGGGGGGGGGGAGAGAGAGAGAAAGAGATGCCGGGGGGGAGAGAGAAATATGCCGGGGGGGGGGAGAGAGATGCCGGGGGGGGGGGGAGAGAGAGAGATGCCGGGGGGGGGGGGAGAGAGAGATATGCCGGGGGGGGGGGAAGAGAGAGAGATGCTGGGGGGGGCGAGAGAGAGAGAGATGCTGGGGGGGCGGGGGTAGAGAGAGAGAGATGCCGGGGGGGGGGGAGAGGGAGAGATGCCGGTGGGGGGGGAGAGAGAGAGATGCGGGGGGGGGAGAGGGAGAGATGCCGGTGGGGGGGGAGAGAGAGAGATGCCGGGGGGGGAGAGAGAGAGATGCCGGTTGGGGGGAGAGAGAGATGCCGGGGGGGAGAGAGATGCCGGGGAGTGGGGGAGAGAGAGAGATGCCGGGGGGGAGGGAGAGAGAGAGATGCCGGGGGGGGGAGAGAGAGAGTTGCCGGGGGGGGGGGGAGAGAGAGAGGCCGGAGGGATGGGGGGGGGAGGGAGAGATGCCGGGGGGGGAGAGTGAGAGAGATGCCGGGGAGGGGGGGAGAGAGAGAGAGAGATGCCGGGGGGGGGGGGGAGAGAGAGAGGGGGTGGGGGTGAGAGAGATGTCGGGGGGGGAGAGAGAGAGAGAGAGATGCCGGGGGGGGAGAAAGATTCCGGGGGAGGGAGCGAGAGAGATTACGTGGGGGGGGGAGAGAGATGCCGGGGGGGGAGAGAGAGATTCCGGGGGGGGAGAGAGAGATGCCGGAAGGAGAGTGAGAGAGATGCCAGGGGTGGGGGGGGAGAGAGATGCCAGGGGGGGAGAGTGAGAGATGCCGGGGGGGGGGAGAGAGATGCCGGGGGGGGGGAGAGAGAGAGATGCCGGGGGGGGGGGAGAGAGAGAGATGCCGGGGGGGGGGGGAGAGAGATGCCGGGGGTGGGGGGAGAGAGAGATGCCGGTGGGGGGGAGAGAGAGAGATGCCAGGGGGGGAGAGAGAGAGAGATGCCGGGGGGGTTTGGGAGAGAGAGAGAGATGCCGGGGGGGTGGGGGAGAGAGAGAGAGATGCCGGGGGGGGGAGAGAGAGAGAGATGGCGGGGGTGGGGGAGAGAGAGATGCCGGGGGGGGAGAGAGATGCCGGGGGGGGGGGAGAGAGATACCGGGGGGGGGGGGGGAGAGATGCCGAGGGGGGGGGAGAGAGAGATGCCGGAAGGAGAGTGAGAGAGATGCGGGGGGGGGGGGGAGAGAGAGAGATGTCGGGGGGGGGGGAGAGAGAGATGCCGGGGGGGGAGAGAGATGCCGGGGGGGGAGAGAGAGAGATGCCGGGGGGGGAGAGTGAGAGATGCCGGGGGGGAGAGAGAGAGAGAGATGCCGGGGGGGGGGAGAGAGAGATGCCGGGGGGGAGAGAGATGCCGTGGGGGGGAGAGAGATGCCGGGGGGAGGAGAGAGAGAGATGCCGGAAGGAGAGTGATGCCGGGGGGGGGGGATAGAGAGAGAGATGCCGGGGGGGAGAGTGAGAGATGCCGGGGGGAGAGAGAGAGAGAGATGCCGGGGGGGGGAGAGAGAGATGCCGGGGGGGAGAGAGATGCCGGGGGGGGGAGAGAGATGCCGGGGGGAGGAGAGAGAGAGATGCCGGAAGGAGAGTGATGCCGGGGGGGAGAGAGAGAGAGAGAGATGCCGGGGGGGGGGAGAGAGATGCCGGGGGAGAGAGATGCCGGGGGGGGAGAGAGATGCCGGGGGGGGAGAGAGATGCCGGGGGGGAGAGAGAGATGCCGGGGGGGAGAGAGAGATGCCGGGGGGGGAGAGAGAGATGCCGGGGGGGAGAGAGATGCCGGGGGGGGGGGGAGATAGATACCGGGGGGGGGAGAGATGCGAGGGGGGGGGAGAGAGAGATGCGGGAAGGAGAGTGAGAGAGATGTTGGGGGGGGAGAGAGAGATGCCGGGGGGGAGAGAGATGCCGGGGGGGGGGAGAGAGAGAGATGCCGGGGGGGGAGAGTGAGAGATGCCGAGGGGGAGAGAGAGAGAGATGCCGGGGGGGAGAGAGAGAGATGCCGGGGGGGGCGGGGGTAGAGAGAGAGAGATGCCGGGGGGGGAGAGGGAGAGATGCCGGTGGGGGGGGAGAGAGAGAGAGATGCCGGGGGGGGGGGAGAGGGAGAGATGCCGGTGGGGGGGGGAGAGAGAGAGATGCCGGGGGGGGGGGGGAGAGAGAGATGCCGGGGGGGAGAGAGATGCCGGGGGGGAGAGTGAGAGAGATGCCGGGGGGGAGGGAGAGAGAGAGATGCCGGGGGGGGGGAGAGAGAGAGTTGCCGGGGGGGGGGAGAGAGAAATGCCGGAGGGATGGGGGGGGGAGGGAGAGATGCCGGGGGGGAGAGTGAGAGAGATGCCGGGGAGGGGGGGAGAGAGAGATGCCGGGGGGGGGGGGGAGAGAGAGAGGGGGTGGGGGGGAGAGAGATGCCGGGGGGGGGAGAGAGAGAGAGAGAGATGCCGGGGGGGGGAGAAAGATTCCGGGGGGAGGGAGCGAGAGAGATTACGTGGGGGGGGGGGGAGAGAGATGCCGGGGGGGGGAGAGAGATGCCGGGGGGGGGAGAGAGAGATGCCGGAAGAAGAGTGAGAGAGATGCCGGAAGAAGAGTGAGAGAGATGCCAGGGGGGGGGGGGGAGAGAGATGCCAGGGGGGGAGAGTGAGAGATGCCGGGGGGGGGGAGAGAGATGCCGGGGGGGGGGGAGAGAGAGATGCGGGGGGGGGGGGAGAGAGAGATGCGGGGGGGGGGGGGAGAGAGAGATGCCGGGGGGGGAGAGTGAGAGATGCCGAGGGGGAGAGAGAGAGAGATGCCGGGGGGGAGAGAGAGAGATGCCGGGGGGGGCGGGGGTAGAGAGAGAGAGATGCCGGGGGGGGAGAGGGAGAGATGCCGGTGGGGGGGGAGAGAGAGAGAGATGCCGGGGGGGGGGGAGAGGGAGAGATGCCGGTGGGGGGGGAGAGAGAGAGATGCCGGGGGGGGGGGGGAGAGAGAGATGCCGGGGGGGAGAGAGATGCCGGGGGGGAGAGTGAGAGAGATGCCGGGGGGGAGGGAGAGAGAGAGATGCCGGGGGGGGGGAGAGAGAGAGTTGCCGGGGGGGGGGAGAGAGAAATGCCGGAGGGATGGGGGGGGGAGGGAGAGATGCCGGGGGGGAGAGTGAGAGAGATGCCGGGGAGGGGGGGAGAGAGAGATGCCGGGGGGGGGGGGAGAGAGAGAGGGGGTGGGGGGGAGAGAGATGCCGGGGGGGGGAGAGAGAGAGAGAGAGATGCCGGGGGGGGGAGAAAGATTCCGGGGGGAGGGAGCGAGAGAGATTACGTGGGGGGGGGGAGAGAGATGCCGGGGGGGGAGAGAGATGCCGGGGGGGGAGAGAGAGATGCCGGAAGAAGAGTGAGAGAGATGCCGGAAGAAGAGTGAGAGAGATGCCAGGGGGGGGGGGGGAGAGAGATGCCAGGGGGGGAGAGTGAGAGATGCCGGGGGGGGGGAGAGAGATGCCGGGGGGGGGGAGAGAGAGATGCGGGGGGGGGGGGAGAGAGAGATGCGGGGGGGGGGGGGAGAGAGAGATGCCGGGGGGGGGAGAGAGAGAGATGCCGGGGGGGGGAGAGATGCCGGTG
>NW_027454498.1:0-75364 GCF_040206685.1 Ascaphus truei | reverse complement strand
GATGCCCAAATATGAGCATACCCATATATGGGCATCCATGCCACTGACCGGAGCCCGCTCTGTTGCGGATATGGAGAGAGACTGGGAGATTTACATCCCCTTATAATTCATATGGTGCATAGTACCGGCACGTATTGTTTTACCGGTACTGTGTACCTTCCTACTTTCACACTGGTACAGTATATGCTGCAGTGGGACTGAGAGGGATATATTGGTAACACATAGTCATTGTTGGGGGAATTCAATCCATTTTGAAAATAGTAATGAAATGTTTTTTACTTTTCTTTTTTTTCAGTAATGAAGAATGAAACATTTCTGTTAAAATTGAATTGGAGGTGAACTGGATTCATCATCAACTCTGCACCAGTGTGAATTGATGTTCTTTAATGTTCTGATAAGGTACATGCAACATCTCTTCCTCAACCCCTGCACCACTCTCTGCCTCTTGCCTCTCTCTCTCCACCTCCCTGCTAAGCGTATTAACCCATCTAATGTAATCCACATTCCATGTCTCACTTTACTCTTCACTTCTCACGTGCCCTCTGGAATGACTGCTCTCTGACTAACAAGGTCTATTTGTACATGACCTCTTCTGCTCTCATCCACCACCTCTCATTCCCCTCACCCCTGTCCTACTCGATACCTCAGCTTAATTGAACTCTCTCCTCTGACATCTACCCTTATCTCTAACCTCTCCTCACTTTCTGCTTAAACTAACTATCTTGTTAACTTTTACAATGCTATCATCTCCTCCTCCCTCCTCCTCCTTCCTCCTCCCTCCTCCATTATATATATACCCCTTCTAGGCTCTGACACACTCATCCCTCTAAGGCCATGATTATCATGGGCACATGCTTGGTCGTCCACAGTGCGTGCGAGCGATGCAGAGCCGCCTCGGACCTCAGTGCAGGGATTGCTGCATACCCCCAGCATCTGTCACCCACAAACAATACACACACTAATACTCCCCACAATACACACTATAATACCTCCTCAATACTAATCTCCCCAATAATATTATAGCTCCAAACACAATATACACAACACCCTTACACAAGATACACAATCTAGTACTCTCCTCTGCACCTCTACACACAATATAATACTCCCACACACACAATATACACACTACCCTCCTACCCCCATAAAATACAACCAATAATACACACACACTTTGTGGATGTTGGGACCAGCTCCCGGCATGCACCAGTGAAAGAGAGAGGCCCGCAGAAGCTCGGAAGAACTCCCTCCATCCGTGCCTTCCTCCGTTTCACATCTTCTCCCTGTCTCTCTCCCTCCCTTTCCTTGCATCTCCCTGCGTCTTTACGTATACCCAGTCAGTGACGGCTCTGGTCACGTGATGCCTTAATATGGGCTTATCCATATATGTTCATCCACGTCACTAATGTGATGCCCGCACTGTTGCGGAGCTGGTACTTACGACGGGCACTTATTGTTTTATCAGTACTGCGTACCTGACTCTACCGGCCTACTTTCAACACTAGTACAATATGTGCTTCACTACGAGTGAGTGGGGAATATTGGCATCACACAGTCACTGTTGAATATGCCATTCAATCCATTTTGAAAATAGTAATGCAATGTGGTTTTGTTTTGTTTGCTTTTTGCAGTAATGAAGAATGGAAAAGTTATATTAAAATTAAATTGGAGGGGGACTAGATTCAGCATTTCATCATGAACTCTGCACTTGTGAGAATTTAACTTCTTGAATACCCTGACAGGTACACGCAACATTAAGACTATAATCTGCTGTGCAAGCTTTCGTGCTATACCTCCCCCTCAGGTTTTGATTTATACATTTGCTCCCTCAATTCATGTCCTCTAATATTTGAAAGCTCTCTCCTAGCATTTTCTCTTTACCACAGAACGTCATCCCAATGTAACCTCTCTCTTGTTCTTTCTGCTTGCTGTTTCCTCACTCCTCTGTTAAACTTTTCTAATTTCTCTAACTTCCACACTCCTGCTTTTATCCACATGTTCTCCTCTTTCCTTCCCCTACCTTTGCATGTGTCTACACACTGCACCATTTGTACAGACCTCTATTGCAGCTATTTCTGCACTGCTCAATGAAAAGCACTCTTTAATATCCTATTCTCTGTGCCCCCTCTCTCTGCGCCCCCTCTTTTGGCGCCTCCTCTCTCTGCGCCCCCTCTCTCTGCGCCTATCTGTCTCATTCTCTCTACGTCCCTCTCTCTCTACATAGAGCTATCTCTGTCTCTCTCTACACCTATCTCTGTGTCTCCTTCTATGTTTGCTGATGTGTGGGATATCTCTTATAATCTTGAACCTGCTCATATACACATCGGGCCTCCCTGCCTCTGCCTCCCTGCTAAGAGTGTTAACCTATCTAATGTAATCCACATTCCTTTCCTTACTTTTCTCTTCCCTTCTCCTATGCCATCTGGAATGTCCGTTCTCTGACTAACAAGGCTCTAGTTGTACATGACCTTCTGCTCTCATCATTCACAATCAGTCATTCCCCTCACCCCATCTTACCTGTCCCACTGATTTGCCTCTGCTTAATTAAACTCTCCTCTGACATCTACTCTAACCTCTCTGCTCTCTCTCTCTTTCCGCTTAAACTAACAATCTTATTAACTCTTACAATGCTATCCTCCTATCTATATGCCCCCTCTAGGCTCTGACACACTTGTCCCTCTAGCCCACACCCTTGGCTAAATTCCCTAACATGTTCATCACACTTCCACTCGCTGTTCTTAATGCCTATGAAGGAAATCACACAATTGATATTTGATTTTTCTACAGTAAAAATGTCTCCAGTCCTGTATAAAGCTGCTCTCTGGGGCCAAACCGCACTACTTTTTTTTCACATTCATCAACACTCAAATTTAATTTACGCTGTCTTTTTTTCCCTGTATTTGACTCCCTCCACTAACCTTCTCCTCACACTTGCCATCCTTCCTTCACTTCTCCTCAAGCATTTGACTACTTCAGAGGCAAGGTGGATGCCACCCACAAGGAGATTCCTTCTGTCCCTTCCCCCTTCTCTCCTTCTACCTAATTCTCCTTCTGCATTTGACTCCTTTTCTTCTCTTACAGAGCTGGAAGCTAATCATCTTCTCTTCTCCCTCTACCACATGCCCTCTAGATCGTATCCCCTCACACCTTACTGCATCTCTTAGTCCCCACTCTCACCCACATCTTCAATTCCTCCCTATTCTCTGGCTCTTTACCCTCTTACTTTAAGCCTGTAGTGGTCACCCTTTTCTCAGAAACAACCTACACCCTATGTGCCTTACTAACTACCGCCCTGTATCCCTCCTGCTGTTTGTCTCCTAATTGCTAGAATGTCAACATTCTTAAATCACATGCCCTCCTGGATCCTTTACAACCTGCCTTTCGTACAGCTCGTTCTACAGACTGTGCTTAAAGCAAATTCCCAAGGTCACTTTTCCCTACTAATCCTACTTGATCTATCTGCTGCGTTTGATGCTCTCAATCACTCTCCTCCTTCATATTCTAAACTCTCTCTTGGTATCCGTAACACAGTTCTATCCTGGTTTTCATCATAACTTTCCTGTCACACATTCTCCATCTCTGTTGCTAACATGTCTTCGTCTTCTATTGATCTGTCTGTGGGTATACATCAGGGCTCTGTTCTGAGATCTCTCTTTCTCTCTACATACTATCATTTGGTGACCTCATCAACTCTTTGTGACAATCCTATAAATAACAAATACAAATATCAGGTCATGGGAATAAGTGATTTGGACATAAAAGTAACATTTCGGAAGTGTGGACAACTAATACATCTTGTAGATTGCCTTTACAGTGTGATGTCATTGATTCAGTAGATTGTGTGCAGACCAGGACTGCAGTACAGTGTCACTCACATGGATGACTTGCGTGGTAGAAGCTCAAGAACAAGGATGTCAAACTCCAGTCCTCGAGGGCAGCAAACAGGCCAGGTTTTCAGGATATCCCTACTGAAAACCTGGCCTGTTTGGGACCTCGAGGACTGGAGTTTGACATGCATGCTCTAGAAGGAGCACAGCTGTGGGTGGGAGGTGGATTTGCTTTGCATCAAATGGTTTGGAGCAAGGTTTATTGTATGTATTATCATAATAACAATGCAATGCTTAACTTTTATTTCAGGAGGGATGACTGCAGAACAGAAGTGAATATTGAAGCCATGTGTTCCTTTTCTTGCAAAAGAGAAAATTTGAAGGACAGTTGAAGAGAAGGAAAATTACTACACAGAGACAGATAAGCAATGTGTATATTTCTCATTTACCATTTAGTATTTGTCGTTTTATTGACTCCACACAATCCGGCTGCTACGGGTTTCACATTGAATATTTTCATCTCTACTCTACCCCTTCCTGTGATCTGAACCATGCAAGTTTTCGTTGATTCAATACATCATGAGTAGAGGGTGGCTACAGTATGAAGTAAAGACCCAAGGACCACATCTACTACCATTCATAACAAGAACATGTGCAGTAGCGCACAGCTGCAGTTCTATGTGATTGTTATGAAAGGTTGAGGTGGTTCAATTCTATGAATCTGGAGTGGGATGGATCCTGTTTGCATCATATGGTTTCATCTAGGCCAGTAGATTATATAACTCTCAGTACAGGTTACACATGGCATCAGTATTAGTGATTTAAAGAGGAGGAAAGCTTCAATGTGGAGAACAAAGCCAAGTAATGTTGAAGTTACTCCTTTTACCATTTACTTGGTCAGTCTGTACTGTCTACTCCCCACACAGCTGCTAAGGATCTTCCATTTTAAATACTTTCACCTCCTATTCTGCACTGCTTTGCTGCCCATTATTCAGAGATGCGTTCCAGTCATGTTTACCACTCTGAATCTCTCTGCAGTCATTGGTTCAGCACATCATGGGTAGAGCATGGCTACAGATACAGCAAGCTATTATTATTTTACCGGCTGATCATCCATAATATTGCATTAAAACATAGAATATCACTTAATTTCCAAAAGATTCAGTGATGCTGATAATGCAGAATCTCACAACATTTCCCATCATAATGCCATAATGCACCAGTGGGAGAAATAATCCTTGCTATATCTGTACATTGTGTGACGTATTACCTCCATGACCATTGAGAGCAAGTACATCTTCTGTATAGAGCGGCTGTGTTATGATGCAGTTATTGATCATCATTGACATAATCACAAGAATCTTATGCAAAGGGAAATTGTCCGCAGCGAAGTGAGATTTCAGCCCCCAAACGTCTGTAATATTAATGCAATGTCTTACTTTTGTTGCAGTGAACACTGAAGAGACGGATCTACTACAACACTGTACAGGATGAGCATACGCTACAAGCAGCAAAATGATCTTGCAGTTGACAGTATGTTGTTCTGGTAATGTGCACAATTATTATTTATGGGCTACACACCACAGTGCTGGACATATTCTGTTAACTTCAACTCTACTCCTAACATGGAGATGTCTTCCTGGTGTTACTGATTCAGTACATCATATGCACAGTGTGGTTATGATATGATGGATTGATTTAATGAACCCACCAACCAATGATGACATCTGCATCATCTTCTGTAAAGTGCAGCTACAGCATGATATTATCAGCATTTGGTGCGGTATAATCAGAGGTATCTATGTGCTTTTGTGCCTGTTTTAAGTCCTCCAGCTTAACGCCCCTACACCTCCCACTACACAGGCATACTTACTTATGCATACACTGACATCTGGCATACCTACACACACCCCAGGGCCACTTCCTTCCCCTGATGTCAGGGAGAGGATGGGCATGCAGAGTGCAGTAAGTCTCCACGTTACTCTGGCCAACAGTCTTGGCCTACCTCCAGCATCTGTCACCCACAACATCTGTTCCCTCCTTGTAAAGTGCTGAACTATCTCACCTGGGTCAGTGCTATAGCTGATCACAGTGCCCGATCAGGATGTCACTGTGACAGGCAGCAGTGCAGATTGACCGGTCAATCAATGCAGTGCCGCAACATATGCACTAAATGAGATTTCCGTGCCCCCGGTCAGGTTACTCCCTGGGCAGTGACCCTGCTCACACCCTCCCCTAGTTCCACCTCTGATCACAATTATCTCTCTTGGAGAGTGTAGCAAATTGGAGTTGGGGGAATCTCACCTCTGCCATGCATGGTCACAATCTGGGCACAGGACCCAAATAGTGGGCAATGTGGCACTTCTTACAGTAGAGAATAAGTAACTTTATTCTTTACTTGTGTATTAAGGACCTTATTTGCATTAAATTCAGTCCACATGGGACCAAGACTTTCTGGCTTACTGAACAAAGTGGAATTGTTTCGTAGAGGGTGGAGAATTGTATTTTATCTGAAATTACCCCCTCTGCACAAAATACAAACAATTATACCCATACAAGTACCTTGTGGAAGTTGTTGCCCTCTATCTTCCTGTGGTCTCTCCCTGTTTCTCACCGTGCCTCCTCCCATTTCCTTGCACCTCTGCGTCTCCGCATATATCCCTATACTCAGAGCCGGCTCCGGTCAGTGACATGGGATGCCCAAATATGAGCATACCCATATATGGGCATCCATGCCACTGACCGGAGCCCGCTCTGTTGCGGATATGGAGAGAGACTGGGAGATTTACATCCCCTTATAATTCATATGGTGCATAGTACCGGCACGTATTGTTTTACCGGTACTGTGTACCTTCCTACTTTCACACTGGTACAGTATATGCTGCAGTGGGACTGAGAGGGATATATTGGTAACACATAGTCATTGTTGGGGGAATTCAATCCATTTTGAAAATAGTAATGAAATGTTTTTTACTTTTCTTTTTTTTTCAGTAATGAAGAATGAAACATTTCTGTTAAAATTGAATTGGAGGTGAACTGGATTCATCATCAACTCTGCACCAGTGTGAATTGATGTTCTTTAATGTTCTGATAAGGTACATGCAACATCTCTTCCTCAACCCCTGCACCACTCTCTGCCTCTTGCCTCTCTCTCTCCACCTCCCTGCTAAGCGTATTAACCCATCTAATGTAATCCACATTCCATGTCTCACTTTACTCTTCACTTCTCACGTGCCCTCTGGAATGACTGCTCTCTGACTAACAAGGTCTATTTGTACATGACCTCTTCTGCTCTCATCATCCACCACCTCTCATTCCCCTCACCCCTGTCCTACTCGATACCTCAGCTTAATTGAACTCTCTCCTCTGACATCTACCCTTATCTCTAACCTCTCCTCACTTTCTGCTTAAACTAACTATCTTGTTAACTTTTACAATGCTATCATCTCCTCCTCCCTCCTCCTCCTTCCTCCTCCCTCCTCCATTATATATATACCCCTTCTAGGCTCTGACACACTCATCCCTCTAAGGCCATGATTATCATGGGCACATGCTTGGTCGTCCACAGTGCGTGCGAGCGATGCAGAGCCGCCTCGGACCTCAGTGCAGGGATTGCTGCATACCCCCAGCATCTGTCACCCACAAACAATACACACACTAATACTCCCCACAATACACACTATAATACCTCCTCAATACTAATCTCCCCAATAATATTATAGCTCCAAACACAATATACACAACACCCTTACACAAGATACACAATCTAGTACTCTCCTCTGCACCTCTACACACAATATAATACTCCCACACACACAATATACACACTACCCTCCTACCCCCATAAAATACAACCAATAATACACACACACTTTGTGGATGTTGGGACCAGCTCCCGGCATGCACCAGTGAAAGAGAGAGGCCCGCAGAAGCTCGGAAGAACTCCCTCCATCCGTGCCTTCCTCCGTTTCACATCTTCTCCCTGTCTCTCTCCCTCCCTTTCCTTGCATCTCCCTGCGTCTTTACGTATACCCAGTCAGTGACGGCTCTGGTCACGTGATGCCTTAATATGGGCTTATCCATATATGTTCATCCACGTCACTAATGTGATGCCCGCACTGTTGCGGAGCTGGTACTTACGACGGGCACTTATTGTTTTATCAGTACTGCGTACCTGACTCTACCGGCCTACTTTCAACACTAGTACAATATGTGCTTCACTACGAGTGAGTGGGGAATATTGGCATCACACAGTCACTGTTGAATATGCCATTCAATCCATTTTGAAAATAGTAATGCAATGTGGTTTTGTTTTGTTTGCTTTTTGCAGTAATGAAGAATGGAAAAGTTATATTAAAATTAAATTGGAGGGGGACTAGATTCAGCATTTCATCATGAACTCTGCACTTGTGAGAATTTAACTTCTTGAATACCCTGACAGGTACACGCAACATTAAGACTATAATCTGCTGTGCAAGCTTTCGTGCTATACCTCCCCCTCAGGTTTTGATTTATACATTTGCTCCCTCAATTCATGTCCTCTAATATTTGAAAGCTCTCTCCTAGCATTTTCTCTTTACCACAGAACGTCATCCCAATGTAACCTCTCTCTTGTTCTTTCTGCTTGCTGTTTCCTCACTCCTCTGTTAAACTTTTCTAATTTCTCTAACTTCCACACTCCTGCTTTTATCCACATGTTCTCCTCTTTCCTTCCCCTACCTTTGCATGTGTCTACACACTGCACCATTTGTACAGACCTCTATTGCAGCTATTTCTGCACTGCTCAATGAAAAGCACTCTTTAATATCCTATTCTCTGTGCCCCCTCTCTCTGCGCCCCCTCTTTTGGCGCTTCCTCTCTCTGCGCCCCCTCTCTCTGCGCCTATCTGTCTCATTCTCTCTACGTCCCTCTCTCTCTACATAGAGCTATCTCTGTCTCTCTCTACACCTATCTCTGTGTCTCCTTCTATGTTTGCTGATGTGTGGGATATCTCTTATAATCTTGAACCTGCTCATATACACATCGGGCCTCCCTGCCTCTGCCTCCCTGCTAAGAGTGTTAACCTATCTAATGTAATCCACATTCCTTTCCTTACTTTTCTCTTCCCTTCTCCTATGCCATCTGGAATGTCCGTTCTCTGACTAACAAGGCTCTAGTTGTACATGACCTCTTCTGCTCTCATCATTCACAATCAGTCATTCCCCTCACCCCATCTTACCTGTCCCACTGATTTGCCTCTGCTTAATTAAACTCTCCTCTGACATCTACTCTAACCTCTCTGCTCTCTCTCTCTTTCCGCTTAAACTAACAATCTTATTAACTCTTACAATGCTATCCTCCTATCTATATGCCCCCTCTAGGCTCTGACACACTTGTCCCTCTAGCCCACACCCTTGGCTAAATTCCCAAACATGTTCATCACACTTCCACTCGCTGTTCTTAATGCCTATGAAGGAAATCACACAATTGATATTTGATTTTTCTACAGTAAAAATGTCTCCAGTCCTGTATAAAGCTGCTCTCTGGGGCCAAACCGCACTACTTTTTTTTCACATTCATCAACACTCAAATTTAATTTACGCTGTCTTTTTTTCCCTGTATTTGACTCCCTCCACTAACCTTCTCCTCACACTTGCCATCCTTCCTTCACTTCTCCTCAAGCATTTGACTACTTCAGAGGCAAGGTGGATGCCACCCACAAGGAGATTCCTTCTGTCCCTTCCCCCTTCTCTCCTTCTACCTAATTCTCCTTCTGCATTTGACTCCTTTTCTTCTCTTACAGAGCTGGAAGCTAATCATCTTCTCTTCTCCCTCTACCACATGCCCTCTAGATCGTATCCCCTCACACCTTACTGCATCTCTTAGTCCCCACTCTCACCCACATCTTCAATTCCTCCCTATTCTCTGGCTCTTTACCCTCTTACTTTAAGCCTGTAGTGGTCACCCTTTTCTCAGAAACAACCTACACCCTATGTGCCTTACTAACTACCGCCCTGTATCCCTCCTGCTGTTTGTCTCCTAATTGCTAGAATGTCAACATTCTTAAATCACATTCCCTCCTGGATCCTTTACAACCTGCCTTTCGTACAGCTCGTTCTACAGACTGTGCTTAAAGCAAATTCCCAAGGTCACTTTTCCCTACTAATCCTACTTGATCTATCTGCTGCGTTTGATGCTCTCAATCACTCTCCTCCTTCATATTCTAAACTCTCTCTTGGTATCCGTAACACAGTTCTATCCTGGTTTTCATCATAACTTTCCTGTCACACATTCTCCATCTCTGTTGCTAACATGTCTTCGTCTTCTATTGATCTGTCTGTGGGTATACATCAGGGCTCTGTTCTGAGATCTCTCTTTCTCTCTACATACTATCATTTGGTGACCTCATCAACTCTTTGTGACAATCCTATAAATAACAAATACAAATATCAGGTCATGGGAATAAGTGATTTGGACATAAAAGTAACATTTCGGAAGTGTGGACAACTAATACATCTTGTAGATTGCCTTTACAGTGTGATGTCATTGATTCAGTAGATTGTGTGCGGACCAGGACTGCAGTACAGTGTCACTCACATGGATGACTTGCGTGGTAGAAGCTCAAGAACAAGGATGTCAAACTCCAGTCCTCGAGGGCAGCAAACAGGCCAGGTTTTCAGGATATCCCTACTGAAAACCTGGCCTGTTTGGGACCCTCGAGGACTGGAGTTTGACATGCATGCTCTAGAAGGAGCACAGCTGTGGGTGGGAGGTGGATTTGCTTTGCATCAAATGGTTTGGAGCAAGGTTTATTGTATGTATTATCATAATAACAATGCAATGCTTAACTTTTATTTCAGGAGGGATGACTGCAGAACAGAAGTGAATATTGAAGCCATGTGTTCCTTTTCTTGCAAAAGAGAAAATTTGAAGGACAGTTGAAGAGAAGGAAAATTACTACACAGAGACAGATAAGCAATGTGTATATTTCTCATTTACCATTTAGTATTTGTCGTTTTATTGACTCCACACAATCCGGCTGCTACGGGTTTCACATTGAATATTTTCATCTCTACTCTACCCCTTCCTGTGATCTGAACCATGCAAGTTTTCGTTGATTCAATACATCATGAGTAGAGGGTGGCTACAGTATGAAGTAAAGACCCAAGGACCACATCTACTACCATTCATAACAAGAACATGTGCAGTAGCGCACAGCTGCAGTTCTATGTGATTGTTATGAAAGGTTGAGGTGGTTCAATTCTATTAATCGAGTGGGATGGATCCTGTTTGCATCATATGGTTTCATCTAGGCCAGTAGATTATATAACTCTCAGTACAGGTTACACATGGCATCAGTATTAGTGATTTAAAGAGGAGGAAAGCTTCAATGTGGAGAACAAAGCCAAGTAATGTTGAAGTTACTCCTTTTACCATTTACTTGGTCAGTCTGTACTGTCTACTCTCCACACAGCTGCTAAGGATCTTCCATTTTAAATACTTTCACCTCCTATTCTGCACTGCTTTGCTGCCCATTATTCAGAGATGCGTTCCAGTCATGTTTACCACTCTGAATCTCTCTGCAGTCATTGGTTCAGCACATCATGGGTAGAGCATGGCTACAGATACAGCAAGCTATTATTATTTTACCGGCTGATCACCCATAATATTGCATTAAAACATAGAATATCACTTAATTTCCAAAAGATTCAGTGATGCTGATAATGCAGAATCTCACAACATTTCCCATCATAATGCCATAATGCACAAGTGGGAGAAATAATCCTTGCTATATCTGTACATTGTGTGACGTATTACCTCCATGACCAATGAGAGCAAGTACATCTTCTGTATAGAGCGGCTGTGTTATGATGCAGTTATTGATCATCATTGACATAATCACAAGAATCTTATGCAAAGGGAAATTGTCCGCAGCGAAGTGAGATTTCAGCCCCCAAACGTCTGTAATATTAATGCAATGTCTTACTTTTGTTGCAGTGAACACTGAAGAGACGGATCTACTACAACACTGTACAGGATGAGCATACGCTACAAGCAGCAAAATGATCTTGCAGTTGACAGTATGTTGTTCTGGTAATGTGCACAATTATTATTTATGGGCTACACACCACAGTGCTGGACATATTCTGTTAACTTCAACTCTACTCCTAACATGGAGATGTCTTCCTGGTGTTACTGATTCAGTACATCATATGCACAGTGTGGTTATGATATGATGGATTGATTTAATGAACCCACCAACCAATGATGACATCTGCATCATCTTCTGTAAAGTGCAGCTACAGCATGATATTATCAGCATTTGGTGCGGTATAATCAGAGGTATCTATGTGCTTTTGTGCCTGGTTTAAGTCCTCCAGATTAACGCCCCTACACCTCCCACTCCACAGGCATACTTACTTATGCATACACTGTCATCTGGCATACCTACACACACCCCAGGGCCACTTCCTTCCCCTGATGTCAGGGAGAGGATGGGCATGCAGAGTGCAGTAAGTCTCCACATTACTCTGGCCAACAGTCTTGGCCTACCCCCAGCATCTGTCACCCACAACATCTGTTCCCTCCTTGTAAAGTGCTGAACTATCTCACCTGGGTCAGTGCTATAGCTGATCACAGTGCCCGATCATGATGTCACTGTGACAGGCAGCAGTGCAGATTGACCGGTCAATCAATGCAGTGCCGCAACATATGCACTAAATGAGATTTCCGTGCCCCCAGTCAGGTAACTCCCTGGGCAGCGACCCTGCTCACCCACTCCCCTAGTTCCACCTCTGATCACAATTATCTCTCTTGGAGAGTGTAGCAAATTGGAGTTGGGGGAATCTCACCTCTGCCATGCATGGTCACAATCTGGGCACAGGACCCAAATAGTGGGCAATGTGGCACTTCTTACAGTAGAGAATAAGTAACTATATTCTTTACTTGTGTATTAAGGACCTTATTTGCATTAAATTCAGTCCACATGGGACCAAGACTTTCTGGCTTACTGAACAAAGTGGAATTGTTTCGTAGAGGGTGGAGAATTGTATTTTATCTGAAATTACCCCCTCTGCACAAAATACAAACAATTATACCCATACAAGTACCTTGTGGAAGTTGTTGCCCTCTATCTTCCTGTGGTCTCTCCCTGTTTCTCACCGTGCCTCCTCCCATTTCCTTGCACCTCTGCGTCTCCGCATATATCCCTATACTCAGAGCCGGCTCCGGTCAGTGACATGGGATGCCCAAATATGAGCATACCCATATATGGGCATCCATGCCACTGACCGGAGCCCGCTCTGTTGCGGATATGGAGAGAGACTGGGAGATTTACATCCCCTTATAATTCATATGGTGCATAGTACCGGCACGTATTGTTTTACCGGTACTGTGTACCTTCCTACTTTCACACTGGTACAGTATATGCTGCAGTGGGACTGAGAGGGATATATTGGTAACACATAGTCATTGTTGGGGGAACTCAATCCATTTTGAAAATAGTAATGCAATGTTTTTTACTTTTCTTTTTTTTCAGTAATGAAGAATGAAACATTTCTGTTAAAATTGAATTGGAGGTGAACTGGATTCATCATCAACTCTGCACCAGTGTGAATTGATGTTCTTTAATGTTCTGATAAGGTACATGCAACATCTCTTCCTCAACCCCTGCACCACTCTCTGCCTCTTGCCTCTCTCTCTCCACCTCCCTGCTAAGCGTATTAACCCATCTAATGTAATCCACATTCCATGTCTCACTTTACTCTTCACTTCTCACGTGCCCTCTGGAATGTCTGCTCTCTGACTAACAAGGTCTATTTGTACATGACCTCTTCTGCTCTCATCATCCACCACCTCTCATTCCCCTCACCCCTGTCCTACTCGATACCTCAGCTTAATTGAACTCTCTCCTCTGACATCTACCCTTATCTCTAACCTCTCCTCACTTTCTGCTTAAACTAACTATCTTGTTAACTTTTACAATGCTATCATCTCCTCCCTCCTCCATCATATATATGCCCCTTCTAGGCTCTGACACACTCATCCCTCTAAGGCCATGATTATCATGGGCACATGCTTGGTCGTCCACAGTGTGTGCGAGCGATGCAGAGCCGCCTCGGACCTCAGTGCAGGGATTGCTGCATACCCCCAGCATCTGTCACCCACAAACAATACACACACTAATACTCCCCACAATACACACTATAATACCTCCTCAATACTAATCTCCCCAATAATATTATAGCTCCAAACACAATATACACAACACCCTTACACAAGATACACAATCTAGTACTCTCCTCTGCACCTCTACACACAATATAATACTCCCACACACACAATATACACACTACCCTCCTACCCCCATAAAATACAACCAATAATACACACATACTTTGTGGATGTTGGGACCAGCTCCCAGCATGCACCAGTGAAAGAGAGAGGCCCGCAGAAGCTCGGAAGAACTCCCTCTCTCCATCCGTGCCTTCCTCCGTTTCACATCTTCTCCCTGTCTCTCTCCCTCCCTTTCCTTGCATCTCCCTGCGTCTTTACGTATACCCAGTCAGTGACGGCTCTGGTCACGTGATGCCTTAATATGGGCTTATCCATATATGTTCATCCACGTCACTAATGTGATGCCCGCACTGTTGCGGAGCTGGTACTTACGACGGGCACTTATTGTTTTATCAGTACTGCGTACCTGACTCTACCGGCCTACTTTCAACACTAGTACAATATGTGCTTCACTACGAGTGAGTGGGGAATATTGGCATCACACAATCACTGTAGAATATGCCATTCAATCCATTTTGAAAATAGTAATGCAATGTGGTTTTGTTTTGTTTGCTTTTTGCAGTAATGAAGAATGGAAAAGTTATATTAAAATTAAATTGGAGGGAAACTAGATTCAGCATTTCATCATGAACTCTGCACTTGTGAGAATTTAACTTCTTGAATACCCTGACAGGTACACGCAACATTAAGACTATAATCTGCTGTGCAAGCTTTCGTGCTATACCTCCCCCTCAGGTTTTGATTTATACATTTGCTCCCTCAATTCATGTCCTCTAATATTTGAAAGCTCTCTCCTAGCATTTTCTCTTTACCACAGAACGTCATCCCAATGTAACCTCTCTCTTGTTCTTTCTGCTTGCTGTTTCCTCACTCCTCTGTTAAACTTTTCTAATTTCTCTAACTTCCACACTCCTGCTTTTATCCACATGTTCTCCTCTTTCCTTCCCCTACCTTTGCATGTGTCTACACACTGCACCATTTGTACAGACCTCTATTGCAGCTATTTCTGCACTGCTCAATGAAAAGCACTCATGTACATCCTATTCTCTGCGCCCCCTCTCTCTGCGCCCCCTCTCTCTCTGCACCCCTCTCTCTCTGCGCCCCCTCTCTCTCTGCGCCCCCTCTCTCTCTGCGCCCCCTCTCTCTCTGCGCCCCCTCTCTCTCTGCGCCCCCTCTCTCTCTGCGCCCCCTCTCTCTCTGCGCCCCCTCTCTCTCTGCGCCCCCTCTCTCTCTGCGCCCCCTCTCTCTCTGCGCCCCCTCTTTCTGCGCCCCCTCTCTCTGCGCCCCCTCTCTCTGCGCCTATCTGTCTCATTCTCTCTACGTCCCTCTCTCTCTACATAGAGCTATCTCTGGCTCTCTCTACACCTATCTCTGTGTCTCCTTCTATGTTTGCTGATGTGTGGGATATCTCTTATAATCTTGAACCTGCTCATATACACATCGGGTCTCCCTGCCTCTGCCTCCCTGCTAAGAGTGTTAACCTATCTAATGTAATCCACATTCCTTTCCTTACTTTTCTCTTCCCTTCTCCTATGCCCTCTGGAATGTCCGTTCTCTGACTAACAAGGCTCTAGTTGTACATGACCTCTTCTGCTCTCATCATTCACAATCAGTCATTCCCCTCACCCCATCTTACCTGTCCCACTGATTTTCCTCTGCTTAATTAAACTCTCCTCTGACATCTACTCTAACCTCTCTGCTCTCTCTCTCTCTCTTTCTGCTTAAACTGACAATCTTATTAACTCTTACAATGCTATCCTCTATATGCCCCTTCAAGCTCTGACACACTCGTCCCTCTAACCCACACCCTTGGCTAAATTCCCAAACATGTTCATCACACTTCCACTCGCTGTTCTTAATGCCTATGAAGGAAATCTCACACTTGATGTTTGATTTTTCTACAGTAAAAATGTCTCCAGTCCTGTATAAAGCTGCTCTCTTGGGCCAAACCACACTACTTTTTTTTCCACATTCATCAACACACAAATTTAATTTACGCTGTCTTTTTTCCCCTGTATTTGACTCCCTCCACTAACCTTCTTCTCACACTTGCCATCCTTCCTTCACTTCTCCTCAAGCATTTGACTACTTCAGAGGCAAGGTGGATGCCACCCACAAGGAGATTCCTTCTGTCCCTTCCCCCTTCTCTCCTTCTACCTAATTCTCCTTCTGCATTTGACTCCTTTTCTTCTCTTACAGAGCTGGAAGCTAATCATCTTCTCTTCTCCCTCTACCACATGCCCTCTAGATCGTATCCCCTCACACCTTACTGCATCTCTTAGTCCCCACTCTCACCCACATCTTCAAGTCCTCCCTATTCTCTGGCTCTTTACCCTCTTACTTTAAGCCTGTAGTGGTCACCCTTTTCTCAGAAACAACCTACACCCTATGTGCCTTACTAACTACCGCCCTATATCCCTCCTGCTGTTTGTCTCCTAATTGCTAGAATGTCAACATTCTTAAATCACATGCCCTCCTGGATCCTTTACAACCTGCCTTTCGTACAGCTCGTTCTACAGACTGTGCTTAAAGCAAATTCCCAAGGTCACTTTTCCCTACTAATCCTACTTGATCTATCTGCTGCGTTTGATGCTCTCAATCACTCTCCTCCTTCATATTCTAAACTCTCTCTTGGTATCCGTAACACAGTTCTATCCTGGTTTTCATCATAACTTTCCTGTCACACATTCTCCATCTCTGTTGCTAACATGTCTTCGTCTTCTATTGATCTGTCTGTGGGTATACATCAGGGCTCTGTTCTGAGATCTCTCTTTCTCTCTACATACTATCATTTGGTGACCTCATCAACTCTTTGTGACAATCCTATAAATAACAAATACAAATATCAGGTCATGGGAATAAGTGATTTGGACATAAAAGTAACATTTCGGAAGTGTGGACAACTAATACATCTTGTAGATTGCCTTTACAGTGTGATGTCATTGATTCAGTAGATTGTGTGCAGACCAGGACTGCAGTACAGTGTCACTCACATGGATGACTTGCGTGGTAGAAGCTCAAGAACAAGGATGTCAAACTCCAGTCCTCGAGGGCAGCAAACAGGCCAGGTTTTCAGGATATCCCTACTGAAAACCTGGCCTGTTTGGGACCCTCGAGGACTGGAGTTTGACATGCATGCTCTAGAAGGAGCACAGCTGTGGGTGGGAGGTGGATTTGCTTTGCATCAAATGGTTTGGAGCAAGGTTTATTGTATGTATTATCATAATAACAATGCAATGCTTAACTTTTATTTCAGGAGGGATGACTGCAGAACAGAAGTGAATATTGAAGCCATGTGTTCCTTTTCTTGCAAAAGAGAAAATTTGAAGGACAGTTGAAGAGAAGGAAAATTACTACACAGAGACAGATAAGCAATGTGTATATTTCTCATTTACCATTTAGTATTTGTCGTTTTATTGACTCCACACAATCCGGCTGCTACGGGTTTCACATTGAATATTTTCATCTCTACTCTACCCCTTCCTGTGATCTGAACCATGCAAGTTTTCGTTGATTCAATACATCATGAGTAGAGGGTGGCTACAGTATGAAGTAAAGACCCAAGGACCACATCTACTACCATTCATAACAAGAACATGTGCAGTAGCGCACAGCTGCAGTTCTATGTGATTGTTATGAAAGGTTGAGGTGGTTCAATTCTATGAATCTGGAGTGGGATGGATCCTGTTTGCATCATATGGTTTCATCTAGGCCAGTAGATTATATAACTCTCAGTACAGGTTACACATGGCATCAGTATTAGTGATTTAAAGAGGAGGAAAGCTTCAATGTGGAGAACAAAGCCAAGTAATGTTGACGTTACTCCTTTTACCATTTACTTGGTCAGTCTGTACTGTCTACGTTCCACACAGCTGCTAAGGATCTTCCATTTTAAATACTTTCACCTCCTATTCTGCACTGCTTTGCTGCCCATTATTCAGAGATGCGTTCCAGTCATGTTTAGCACTCTGAATCTCTCTGCAGTCATTGGTTCAGCACATCATGGGTAGAGCATGGCTACAGATACAGCAAGCTATTATTATTTTACCGGCTGATCACCCATAATATTGCATTAAAACATAGAATATCACTTAATTTCCAAAAGATTCAGTGATGCTGATAATGCAGAATCTCACAACATTTCCCATCATAATGCCATAATGCACAAGTGGGAGAAATAATCCTTGCTATATCTGTACATTGTGTGACGTATTACCTCAATGACCAATGAGAGCAAGTACATCTTCTGTATAGAGCGGCTGTGTTATGATGCAGTTATTGATCATCATTGACATAATCACAAGAATCTTATGCAAAGGGAAATTGTCCGCAGCGAAGTGAGATTTCAGCCCCCAAACGTCTGTAATATTAATGCAATGTCTTACTTTTGTTGCAGTGAACACTGAAGAGACGGATCTACTACAACACTGTACAGAATGAGCATACGCTACAAGCAGCAAAATGATCTTGCAGTTGACAGTATGTTGTTCTGGTAATGTGCACAATTATTATTTATGGGCTACACACCACAGTGCTGGACATATTCTGTTAACTTCAACTCTACTCCTAACATGGAGATGTCTTCCTGGTGTTACTGATTCAGTACATCATATGCACAGTGTGGTTATGATATGATGGATTGATTTAATGAACCCACCAACCAATGATGACATCTGCATCATCTTCTGTAAAGTGCAGCTACAGCATGATATTATCAGCATTTGGTGCGGTATAATCAGAGGTATCTATGTGCTTTTGTGCCTGTTTTAAGTCCTCCAGCTTAACGCCCCTACACCTCCCACTACACAGGCATACTTACTTATGCATACACTGACATCTGGCATACCTACACACACCCCAGGGCCACTTCCTTCCCCTGATGTCAGGGAGAGGATGGGCATGCAGAGTGCAGTAAGTCTCCACGTTACTCTGGCCAACAGTCTTGGCCTACCTCCAGCATCTGTCACCCACAACATCTGTTCCCTCCTTGTAAAGTGCTGAACTATCTCACCTGGGTCAGTGCTATAGCTGATCACAGTGCCCGATCAGGATGTCACTGTGACAGGCAGCAGTGCAGATTGACCGGTCAATCAATGCAGTGCCGCAACATATGCACTAAATGAGATTTCCGTGCCCCCAGTCAGGTTACTCCCTGGGCAGTGACCCTGCTCACACCCTCCCCTAGTTCCACCTCTGATCACAATTATCTCTCTTGGAGAGTGTAGCAAATTGGAGTTGGGGGAATCTCACCTCTGCCATGCATGGTCACAATCTGGGCACAGGACCCAAATAGTGGGCAATGTGGCACTTCTTACAGTAGAGAATAAGTAACTTTATTCTTTACTTGTGTATTAAGGACCTTATTTGCATTAAATTCAGTCCACATGGGACCAAGACTTTCTGGCTTACTGAACAAAGTGGAATTGTTTCGTAGAGGGTGGAGAATTGTATTTTATCTGAAATTACCCCCTCTGCACAAAATACAAACAATTATACCCATACAAGTACCTTGTGGAAGTTGTTGCCCTCTATCTTCCTGTGGTCTCTCCCTGTTTCTCACCGTGCCTCCTCCCATTTCCTTGCACCTCTGCGTCTCCGCATATATCCCTATACTCAGAGCCGGCTCCGGTCAGTGACATGGGATGCCCAAATATGAGCATACCCATATATGGGCATCCATGCCACTGACCGGAGCCCGCTCTGTTGTGGATATGGAGAGAGACTGGGAGATTTACATCCCCTTATAATTCATATGGTGCATAGTACCGGCACGTATTGTTTTACCGGTACTGTGTACCTTCCTACTTTCACACTGGTACAGTATATGCTGCAGTGGGACTGAGAGGGATATATTGGTAACACATAGTCATTGTTGGGGGAATTCAATCCATTTTGAAAATAGTAATGAAATGTTTTTTACTTTTCTTTTTTTTCAGTAATGAAGAATGAAACATTTCTGTTAAAATTGAATTGGAGGTGAACTGGATTCATCATCAACTCTGCACCAGTGTGAATTGATGTTCTTTAATGTTCTGATAAGGTACATGCAACATCTCTTCCTCAACCCCTGCACCACTCTCTGCCTCTTGCCTCTCTCTCTCCACCTCCCTGCTAAGCGTATTAACCCATCTAATGTAATCCACATTCCATGTCTCACTTTACTCTTCACTTCTCACGTGCCCTCTGGAATGACTGCTCTCTGACTAACAAGGTCTATTTGTACATGACCTCTTCTGCTCTCATCATCCACCACCTCTCATTCCCCTCACCCCTGTCCTACTCGATACCTCAGCTTAATTGAACTCTCTCCTCTGACATCTACCCTTATCTCTAACCTCTCCTCACTTTCTGCTTAAACTAACTATCTTGTTAACTTTTACAATGCTATCATCTCCTCCTCCTCCCTCCTCCTCCTCCCTCCTCCATCATATATATGCCCCTTCTAGGCTCTGACACACTCATCCCTCTAAGGCCATGATTATCATGGGCACATGCTTGGTCATCCACAGTGTGTGCGAGCGATGCAGAGCCGCCTCGGACCTCAGTGCAGGGATTGCTGCATACCCCCAGCATCTGTCACCCACAAACAATACACACACTAATACTCCCCACAATACACACTATAATACCTCCTCAATACTAATCTCCCCAATAATATTATAGCTCCAAACACAATATACACAACACCCTTACACAAGATACACAATCTAGTACTCTCCTCTGCACCTCTACACACAATATAATACTCCCACACACACAATATACACACTACCCTCCTACCCCCATAAAATACAACCAATAATACACACACACTTTGTGGATGTTGGGACCAGCTCCCGGCATGCACCAGTGAAAGAGAGAGGCCCGCAGAAGCTCGGAAGAACTCCCTCCATCCGTGCCTTCCTCCGTTTCACATCTTCTCCCTGTCTCTCTCTCTCCCTCCCTTTCCTTGCATCTCCCTGCGTCTTTACGTATACCCAGTCAGTGACGGCTCTGGTCACGTGATGCCTTAATATGGGCTTATCCATATATGTTCATCCACGTCACTAATGTGATGCCCGCACTGTTGCGGAGCTGGTACTTACGACGGGCACTTATTGTTTTATCAGTACTGCGTACCTGACTCTTCCGGCCTACTTTCAACACTAGTACAATATGTGCTTCACTACGAGTGAGTGGGGAATATTGGCATCACACAGTCACTGTTGAATATGCCATTCAATCCATTTTGAAAATAGTAATGCAATGTGGTTTTGTTTTGTTTGCTTTTTGCAGTAATGAAGAATGGAAAAGTTATATTAAAATTAAATTGGAGGGGGACTAGATTCAGCATTTCATCATGAACTCTGCACTTGTGAGAATTTAACTTCTTGAATACCCTGACAGGTACACGCAACATTAAGACTATAATCTGCTGTGCAAGCTTTCGTGCTATACCTCCCCCTCAGGTTTTGATTTATACATTTGCTCCCTCAATTCATGTCCTCTAATATTTGAAAGCTCTCTCCTAGCATTTTCTCTTTACCACAGAACGTCATCCCAATGTAACCTCTCTCTTGTTCTTTCTGCTTGCTGTTTCCTCACTCCTCTGTTAAACTTTTCTAATTTCTCTAACTTCCACACTCCTGCTTTTATCCACATGTTCTCCTCTTTCCTTCCCCTACCTTTGCATGTGTCTACACACTGCACCATTTGTACAGACCTCTATTGCAGCTATTTCTGCACTGCTCAATGAAAAGCACTCTTTAATATCCTATTCTCTGTGCCCCCTCTCTCTGCGCCCCCTCTTTTGGCGCCTCCTCTCTCTGCGCCCCCTCTCTCTGCGCCTATCTGTCTCATTCTCTCTACGTCCCTCTCTCTCTACATAGAGCTATCTCTGTCTCTCTCTACACCTATCTCTGTGTCTCCTTCTATGTTTGCTGATGTGTGGGATATCTCTTATAATCTTGAACCTGCTCATATACACATCGGGCCTCCCTGCCTCTGCCTCCCTGCTAAGAGTGTTAACCTATCTAATGTAATCCACATTCCTTTCCTTACTTTTCTCTTCCCTTCTCCTATGCCATCTGGAATGCCCGTTCTCTGACTAACAAGGCTCTAGTTGTACATGACCTCTTCTGCTCTCATCATTCACAATCAGTCATTCCCCTCACCCCATCTTACCTGTCCCACTGATTTTCCTCTGCTTAATTAAACTCTCCTCTGACATCTACTCTAACCTCTCTCTCTCTTTCCGCTTAAACTAACAATCTTATTAACTCTTACAATGCTATCCTCCTATCTATATGCCCCCTCTAGGCTCTGACACACTTGTCCCTCTAGCCCACACCCTTGGCTAAATTCCCAAACATGTTCATCACACTTCCACTCGCTGTTCTTAATGCCTATGAAGGAAATCACACAATTGATATTTGATTTTTCTACAGTAAAAATGTCTCCAGTCCTGTATAAAGCTGCTCTCTGGGGCCAAACCACACTACTTTTTTTTCACATTCATCAACACTCAAATTTAATTTACGCTGTCTTTTTTTCCCTGTATTTGACTCCCTCCACTAACCTTCTCCTCACACTTGCCATCCTTCCTTCACTTCTCCTCAAGCATTTGACTACTTCAGAGGCAAGGTGGATGCCACCCACAAGGAGATTCCTTCTGTCCCTACCCCCTTCTCTCCTTCTACCTAATTCTCCTTCTGCATTTGACTCCTTTTCTTCTCTTACAGAGCTGGAAGCTAATCATCTTCTCTTCTCCCTCTACCACATGCCCTCTAGATCGTATCCCCTCACACCTTACTGCATCTCTTAGTCCCCACTCTCACCCACATCTTCAATTCCTCCCTATTCTCTGGCTCTTTACCCTCTTACTTTAAGCCTGTAGTGGTCACCCTTTTCTCAGAAACAACCTACACCCTATGTGCCTTACTAACTACCGCCCTGTATCCCTCCTGCTGTTTGTCTCCTAATTGCTAGAATGTCAACATTCTTAAATCACATTCCCTCCTGGATCCTTTACAACCTGCCTTTCGTACAGCTCGTTCTACAGACTGTGCTTAAAGCAAATTCCCAAGGTCACTTTTCCCTACTAATCCTACTTGATCTATCTGCTGCGTTTGATGCTCTCAATCACTCTCCTCCTTCATATTCTAAACTCTCTCTTGGTATCCGTAACACAGTTCTATCCTGGTTTTCATCATAACTTTCCTGTCACACATTCTCCATCTCTGTTGCTAACATGTCTTCGTCTTCTATTGATCTGTCTGTGGGTATACATCAGGGCTCTGTTCTGAGATCTCTCTTTCTCTCTACATACTATCATTTGGTGACCTCATCAACTCTTTGTGACAATCCTATAAATAACAAATACAAATATCAGGTCATGGGAATAAGTGATTTGGACATAAAAGTAACATTTCGGAAGTGTGGACAACTAATACATCTTGTAGATTGCCTTTACAGTGTGATGTCATTGATTCAGTAGATTGTGTGCAGACCAGGACTGCAGTACAGTGTCACTCACATGGATGACTTGCGTGGTAGAAGCTCAAGAACAAGGATGTCAAACTCCAGTCCTCGAGGGCAGCAAACAGGCCAGGTTTTCAGGATATCCCTACTGAAAACCTGGCCTGTTTGGGACCTCGAGGACTGGAGTTTGACATGCATGCTCTAGAAGGAGCACAGCTGTGGGTGGGAGGTGGATTTGCTTTGCATCAAATGGTTTGGAGCAAGGTTTATTGTATGTATTATCATAATAACAATGCAATGCTTAACTTTTATTTCAGGAGGGATGACTGCAGAACAGAAGTGAATATTGAAGCCATGTGTTCCTTTTCTTGCAAAAGAGAAAATTTGAAGGACAGTTGAAGAGAAGGAAAATTACTACACAGAGACAGATAAGCAATGTGTATATTTCTCATTTACCATTTAGTATTTGTCGTTTTATTGACTCCACACAATCCGGCTGCTACGGGTTTCACATTGAATATTTTCATCTCTACTCTACCCCTTCCTGTGATCTGAACCATGCAAGTTTTCGTTGATTCAATACATCATGAGTAGAGGGTGGCTACAGTATGAAGTAAAGACCCAAGGACCACATCTACTACCATTCATAACAAGAACATGTGCAGTAGCGCACAGCTGCAGTTCTATGTGATTGTTATGAAAGGTTGAGGTGGTTCAATTCTATGAATCTGGAGTGGGATGGATCCTGTTTGCATCATATGGTTTCATCTAGGCCAGTAGATTATATAACTCTCAGTACAGGTTACACATGGCATCAGTATTAGTGATTTAAAGAGGAGGAAAGCTTCAATGTGGAGAACAAAGCCAAGTAATGTTGAAGTTACTCCTTTTACCATTTACTTGGTCAGTCTGTACTGTCTACTACCCACACAGCTGCTAAGGATCTTCCATTTTAAATACTTTCACCTCCTATTCTGCACTGCTTTGCTGCCCATTATTCAGAGATGCGTTCCAGTCATGTTTACCACTCTGAATCTCTCTGCAGTCATTGGTTCAGCACATCATGGGTAGAGCATGGCTACAGATACAGCAAGCTATTATTATTTTACCGGCTGATCATCCATAATATTGCATTAAAACATAGAATATCACTTAATTTCCAAAAGATTCAGTGATGCTGATAATGCAGAATCTCACAACATTTCCCATCATAATGCCATAATGCACCAGTGGGAGAAATAATCCTTGCTATATCTGTACATTGTGTGACGTATTACCTCCATGACCATTGAGAGCAAGTACATCTTCTGTATAGAGCGGCTGTGTTATGATGCAGTTATTGATCATCATTGACATAATCACAAGAATCTTATGCAAAGGGAAATTGTCCGCAGCGAAGTGAGATTTCAGCCCCCAAACGTCTGTAATATTAATGCAATGTCTTACTTTTGTTGCAGTGAACACTGAAGAGACGGATCTACTACAACACTGTACAGGATGAGCATACGCTACAAGCAGCAAAATGATCTTGCAGTTGACAGTATGTTGTTCTGGTAATGTGCACAATTATTATTTATGGGCTACACACCACAGTGCTGGACATATTCTGTTAACTTCAACTCTACTCCTAACATGGAGATGTCTTCCTGGTGTTACTGATTCAGTACATCATATGCACAGTGTGGTTATGATATGATGGATTGATTTAATGAACCCACCAACCAATGATGACATCTGCATCATCTTCTGTAAAGTGCAGCTACAGCATGATATTATCAGCATTTGGTGCGGTATAATCAGAGGTATCTATGTGCTTTTGTGCCTGTTTTAAGTCCTCCAGCTTAACGCCCCTACACCTCCCACTACACAGGCATACTTACTTATGCATACACTGACATCTGGCATACCTACACACACCCCAGGGCCACTTCCTTCCCCTGATGTCAGGGAGAGGATGGGCATGCAGAGTGCAGTAAGTCTCCACGTTACTCTGGCCAACAGTCTTGGCCTACCTCCAGCATCTGTCACCCACAACATCTGTTCCCTCCTTGTAAAGTGCTGAACTATCTCACCTGGGTCAGTGCTATAGCTGATCACAGTGCCCGATCAGGATGTCACTGTGACAGGCAGCAGTGCAGATTGACCGGTCAATCAATGCAGTGCCGCAACATATGCACTAAATGAGATTTCCGTGCCCCCGGTCAGGTTACTCCCTGGGCAGTGACCCTGCTCACACCCTCCCCTAGTTCCACCTCTGATCACAATTATCTCTCTTGGAGAGTGTAGCAAATTGGAGTTGGGGGAATCTCACCTCTGCCATGCATGGTCACAATCTGGGCACAGGACCCAAATAGTGGGCAATGTGGCACTTCTTACAGTAGAGAATAAGTAACTTTATTCTTTACTTGTGTATTAAGGACCTTATTTGCATTAAATTCAGTCCACATGGGACCAAGACTTTCTGGCTTACTGAACAAAGTGGAATTGTTTCGTAGAGGGTGGAGAATTGTATTTTATCTGAAATTACCCCCTCTGCACAAAATACAAACAATTATACCCATACAAGTACCTTGTGGAAGTTGTTGCCCTCTATCTTCCTGTGGTCTCTCCCTGTTTCTCACCGTGCCTCCTCCCATTTCCTTGCACCTCTGCGTCTCCGCATATATCCCTATACTCAGAGCCGGCTCCGGTCAGTGACATGGGATGCCCAAATATGAGCATACCCATATATGGGCATCCATGCCACTGACCGGAGCCCGCTCTGTTGCGGATATGGAGAGAGACTGGGAGATTTACATCCCCTTATAATTCATATGGTGCATAGTACCGGCACGTATTGTTTTACCGGTACTGTGTACCTTCCTACTTTCACACTGGTACAGTATATGCTGCAGTGGGACTGAGAGGGATATATTGGTAACACATAGTCATTGTTGGGGGAATTCAATCCATTTTGAAAATAGTAATGAAATGTTTTTTACTTTTCTTTTTTTTCAGTAATGAAGAATGAAACATTTCTGTTAAAATTGAATTGGAGGTGAACTGGATTCATCATCAACTCTGCACCAGTGTGAATTGATGTTCTTTAATGTTCTGATAAGGTACATGCAACATCTCTTCCTCAACCCCTGCACCACTCTCTGCCTCTTGCCTCTCTCTGCCTCTTGCCTCTCTCTCTCCACCTCCCTGCTAAGCGTATTAACCCATCTAATGTAATCCACATTCCATGTCTCACTTTACTCTTCACTTCTCACGTGCCCTCTGGAATGACTGCTCTCTGACTAACAAGGTCTATTTGTACATGACCTCTTCTGCTCTCATCCACCACCTCTCATTCCCCTCACCCCTGTCCTACTCGATACCTCAGCTTAATTGAACTCTCTCCTCTGACATCTACCCTTATCTCTAACCTCTCCTCACTTTCTGCTTAAACTAACTATCTTGTTAACTTTTACAATGCTATCATCTCCTCCTCCCTCCTCCTCCTTCCTCCTCCCTCCTCCATTATATATATACCCCTTCTAGGCTCTGACACACTCATCCCTCTAAGGCCATGATTATCATGGGCACATGCTTGGTCGTCCACAGTGCGTGCGAGCGATGCAGAGCCGCCTCGGACCTCAGTGCAGGGATTGCTGCATACCCCCAGCATCTGTCACCCACAAACAATACACACACTAATACTCCCCACAATACACACTATAATACCTCCTCAATACTAATCTCCCCAATAATATTATAGCTCCAAACACAATATACACAACACCCTTACACAAGATACACAATCTAGTACTCTCCTCTGCACCTCTACACACAATATAATACTCCCACACACACAATATACACACTACCCTCCTACCCCCATAAAATACAACCAATAATACACACACACTTTGTGGATGTTGGGACCAGCTCCCGGCATGCACCAGTGAAAGAGAGAGGCCCGCAGAAGCTCGGAAGAACTCCCTCCATCCGTGCCTTCCTCCGTTTCACATCTTCTCCCTGTCTCTCTCTCTCCCTCCCTTTCCTTGCATCTCCCTGCGTCTTTACGTATACCCAGTCAGTGACGGCTCTGGTCACGTGATGCCTTAATATGGGCTTATCCATATATGTTCATCCACGTCACTAATGTGATGCCCGCACTGTTGCGGAGCTGGTACTTACGACGGGCACTTATTGTTTTATCAGTACTGCGTACCTGACTCTACCGGCCTACTTTCAACACTAGTACAATATGTGCTTCACTACGAGTGAGTGGGGAATATTGGCATCACACAGTCACTGTTGAATATGCCATTCAATCCATTTTGAAAATAGTAATGCAATGTGGTTTTGTTTTGTTTGCTTTTTGCAGTAATGAAGAATGGAAAAGTTATATTAAAATTAAATTGGAGGGGGACTAGATTCAGCATTTCATCATGAACTCTGCACTTGTGAGAATTTAACTTCTTGAATACCCTGACAGGTACACGCAACATTAAGACTATAATCTGCTGTGCAAGCTTTCGTGCTATACCTCCCCCTCAGGTTTTGATTTATACATTTGCTCCCTCAATTCATGTCCTCTAATATTTGAAAGCTCTCTCCTAGCATTTTCTCTTTACCACAGAACGTCATCCCAATGTAACCTCTCTCTTGTTCTTTCTGCTTGCTGTTTCCTCACTCCTCTGTTAAACTTTTCTAATTTCTCTAACTTCCACACTCCTGCTTTTATCCACATGTTCTCCTCTTTCCTTCCCCTACCTTTGCATGTGTCTACACACTGCACCATTTGTACAGACCTCTATTGCAGCTATTTCTGCACTGCTCAATGAAAAGCACTCTTTAATATCCTATTCTCTGTGCCCCCTCTCTCTGCGCCCCCTCTTTTGGCGCTTCCTCTCTCTGCGCCCCCTCTCTCTGCGCCTATCTGTCTCATTCTCTCTACGTCCCTCTCTCTCTACATAGAGCTATCTCTGTCTCTCTCTACACCTATCTCTGTGTCTCCTTCTATGTTTGCTGATGTGTGGGATATCTCTTATAATCTTGAACCTGCTCATATACACATCGGGCCTCCCTGCCTCTGCCTCCCTGCTAAGAGTGTTAACCTATCTAATGTAATCCACATTCCTTTCCTTACTTTTCTCTTCCCTTCTCCTATGCCATCTGGAATGTCCGTTCTCTGACTAACAAGGCTCTAGTTGTACATGACCTCTTCTGCTCTCATCATTCACAATCAGTCATTCCCCTCACCCCATCTTACCTGTCCCACTGATTTGCCTCTGCTTAATTAAACTCTCCTCTGACATCTACTCTAACCTCTCTGCTCTCTCTCTCTTTCCGCTTAAACTAACAATCTTATTAACTCTTACAATGCTATCCTCCTATCTATATGCCCCCTCTAGGCTCTGACACACTTGTCCCTCTAGCCCACACCCTTGGCTAAATTCCCAAACATGTTCATCACACTTCCACTCGCTGTTCTTAATGCCTATGAAGGAAATCACACAATTGATATTTGATTTTTCTACAGTAAAAATGTCTCCAGTCCTGTATAAAGCTGCTCTCTGGGGCCAAACCACACTACTTTTTTTTCACATTCATCAACACTCAAATTTAATTTACGCTGTCTTTTTTTCCCTGTATTTGACTCCCTCCACTAACCTTCTCCTCACACTTGCCATCCTTCCTTCACTTCTCCTCAAGCATTTGACTACTTCAGAGGCAAGGTGGATGCCACCCACAAGGAGATTCCTTCTGTCCCTTCCCCCTTCTCTCCTTCTACCTAATTCTCGTTCTGCATTTGACTCCTTTTCTTCTCTTACAGAGCTGGAAGCTAATCATCTTCTCTTCTCCCTCTACCACATGCCCTCTAGATCGTATCCCCTCACACCTTACTGCATCTCTTAGTCCCCACTCTCACCCACATCTTCAATTCCTCCCTATTCTCTGGCTCTTTACCCTCTTACTTTAAGCCTGTAGTGGTCACCCTTTTCTCAGAAACAACCACACATTCTCCATCTCTGTTGCTAACATGTCTTCGTCTTCTATTGATCTGTCTGTGGGTATACATCAGGGCTCTGTTCTGAGATCTCTCTTTCTCTCTACATACTATCATTTGGTGACCTCATCAACTCTTTGTGACAATCCTATAAATAACAAATACAAATATCAGGTCATGGGAATAAGTGATTTGGACATAAAAGTAACATTTCGGAAGTGTGGACAACTAATACATCTTGTAGATTGCCTTTACAGTGTGATGTCATTGATTCAGTAGATTGTGTGCAGACCAGGACTGCAGTACAGTGTCACTCACATGGATGACTTGCGTGGTAGAAGCTCAAGAACAAGGATGTCAAACTCCAGTCCTCGAGGGCAGCAAACAGGCCAGGTTTTCAGGATATCCCTACTGAAAACCTGGCCTGTTTGGGACCCTCGAGGACTGGAGTTTGACATGCATGCTCTAGAAGGAGCACAGCTGTGGGTGGGAGGGGGATTTGCTTTGCATCAAATGGTTTGGAGCAAGGTTTATTGTATGTATTATCATAATAACAATGCAATGCTTAACTTTTATTTCAGGAGGGATGACTGCAGAACAGAAGTGAATATTGAAGCCATGTGTTCCTTTTCTTGCAAAAGAGAAAATTTGAAGGACAGTTGAAGAGAAGGAAAATTACTACACAGAGACAGATAAGCAATGTGTATATTTCTCATTTACCATTTAGTATTTGTCGTTTTATTGACTCCACACAATCCGGCTGCTACGGGTTTCACATTGAATATTTTCATCTCTACTCTACCCCTTCCTGTGATCTGAACCATGCAAGTTTTCGTTGATTCAATACATCATGAGTAGAGGGTGGCTACAGTATGAAGTAAAGACCCAAGGACCACATCTACTACCATTCATAACAAGAACATGTGCAGTAGCGCACAGCTGCAGTTCTATGTGATTGTTATGAAAGGTTGAGGTGGTTCAATTCTATTAATCGAGTGGGATGGATCCTGTTTGCATCATATGGTTTCATCTAGGCCAGTAGATTATATAACTCTCAGTACAGGTTACACATGGCATCAGTATTAGTGATTTAAAGAGGAGGAAAGCTTCAATGTGGAGAACAAAGCCAAGTAATGTTGAAGTTACTCCTTTTACCATTTACTTGGTCAGTCTGTACTGTCTACTCCCCACACAGCTGCTAAGGATCTTCCATTTTAAATACTTTCACCTCCTATTCTGCACTGCTTTGCTGCCCATTATTCAGAGATGCGTTCCAGTCATGTTTAGCACTCTGAATCTCTCTGCAGTCATTGGTTCAGCACATCATGGGTAGAGCATGGCTACAGATACAGCAAGCTATTATTATTTTACCGGCTGATCACCCATAATATTGCATTAAAACATAGAATATCACTTAATTTCCAAAAGATTCAGTGATGCTGATAATGCAGAATCTCACAACATTTCCCATCATAATGCCATAATGCACAAGTGGGAGAAATAATCCTTGCTATATCTGTACATTGTGTGACGTATTACCTCCATGACCAATGAGAGCAAGTACATCTTCTGTATAGAGCGGCTGTGTTATGATGCAGTTATTGATCATCATTGACATAATCACAAGAATCTTATGCAAAGGGAAATTGTCCGCAGCGAAGTGAGATTTCAGCCCCCAAACGTCTGTAATATTAATGCAATGTCTTACTTTTGTTGCAGTGAACACTGAAGAGACGGATCTACTACAACACTGTACAGGATGAGCTTACGCTACAAGCAGCAAAATGATCTTGCAGTTGACAGTATGTTGTTCTGGTAATGTGCACAATTATTATTTATGGGCTACACACCACAGTGCTGGACATATTCTGTTAACTTCAACTCTACTCCTAACATGGAGATGTCTTCCTGGTGTTACTGATTCAGTACATCATATGCACAGTGTGGTTATGATATGATGGATTGATTTAATGAACCCACCAACCAATGATGACATCTGCATCATCTTCTGTAAAGTGCAGCTACAGCATGATATTATCAGCATTTGGTGCGGTATAATCAGAGGTATCTATGTGCTTTTGTGCCTGTTTTAAGTCCTCCAGCTTAACGCCCCTACACCTCCCACTACACAGGCATACTTACTTATGCATACACTGACATCTGGCATACCTACACACACCCCAGGGCCACTTCCTTCCCCTGATGTCAGGGAGAGGATGGGCATGCAGAGTGCAGTAAGTCTCCACGTTACTCTGGCCAACAGTCTTGGCCTACCCCCAGCATCTGTCACCCACAACATCTGTTCCCTCCTTGTAAAGTGCTGAACTATCTCACCTGGGTCAGTGCTATAGCTGATCACAGTGCCCGATCAGGATGTCACTGTGACAGGCAGCAGTGCAGATTGACCGGTCAATCAATGCAGTGCCGCAACATATGCACTAAATGAGATTTCCGTGCCCCCAGTCAGGTTACTCCCTGGGCAGTGACCCTGCTCACACCCTCCCCTAGTTCCACCTCTGATCACAATTATCTCTCTTGGAGAGTGTAGCAAATTGGAGTTGGGGGAATCTCACCTCTGCCATGCATGGTCACAATCTGGGCACAGGACCCAAATAGTGGGCAATGTGGCACTTCTTACAGTAGAGAATAAGTAACTTTATTCTTTACTTGTGTATTAAGGACCTTATTTGCATTAAATTCAGTCCACATGGGACCAAGACTTTCTGGCTTACTGAACAAAGTGGAATTGTTTCGTAGAGGGTGGAGAATTGTATTTTATCTGAAATTACCCCCTCTGCACAAAATACAAACAATTATACCCATACAAGTACCTTGTGGAAGTTGTTGCCCTCTATCTTCCTGTGGTCTCTCCCTGTTTCTCACCGTGCCTCCTCCCATTTCCTTGCACCTCTGCGTCTCCGCATATATCCCTATACTCAGAGCCGGCTCCGGTCAGTGACATGGGATGCCCAAATATGAGCATACCCATATATGGGCATCCATGCCACTGACCGGAGCCCGCTCTGTTGCGGATATGGAGAGAGACTGGGAGATTTACATCCCCTTATAATTCATATGGTGCATAGTACCGGCACGTATTGTTTTACCGGTACTGTGTACCTTCCTACTTTCACACTGGTACAGTATATGCTGCAGTGGGACTGAGAGGGATATATTGGTAACACATAGTCATTGTTGGGGGAATTCAATCCATTTTGAAAATAGTAATAAAATGTTTTTTACTTTTCTTTTTTTTCAGTAATGAAGAATGAAACATTTCTGTTAAAATTGAATTGGAGGTGAACTGGATTCATCATCAACTCTGCACCAGTGTGAATTGATGTTCTTTAATGTTCTGATAAGGTACATGCAACATCTCTTCCTCAACCCCTGCACCACTCTCTGCCTCTTGCCTCTCTCTCTCCACCTCCCTGCTAAGCGTATTAACCCATCTAATGTAATCCACATTCCATGTCTCACTTTACTCTTCACTTCTCACGTGCCCTCTGGAATGACTGCTCTCTGACTAACAAGGTCTATTTGTACATGACCTCTTCTGCTCTCATCATCCACCACCTCTCATTCCCCTCACCCCTGTCCTACTCGATACCTCAGCTTAATTGAACTCTCTCCTCTGACATCTACCCTTATCTCTAACCTCTCCTCACTTTCTGCTTAAACTAACTATCTTGTTAACTTTTACAATGCTATCATCTCCTCCTCCTCCTCCCTCCTCCATCATATATATGCCCCTTCTAGGCTCTGACACACTCATCCCTCTAAGGCCATGATTATCATGGGCACATGCTTGGTCGTCCACAGTGCGTGCGAGCGATGCAGAGCCGCCTCGGACCTCAGTGCAGGGATTGCTGCATACCCCCAGCATCTGTCACCCACAAACAATACACACACTAATACTCCCCACAATACACACTATAATACCTCCTCAATACTAATCTCCCCAATAATATTATAGCTCCAAACACAATATACACAACACCCTTACACAAGATACACAATCTAGTACTCTCCTCTGCACCTCTACACACAATATAATACTCCCACACACACAATATACACACTACCCTCCTACCCCCATAAAATACAACCAATAATACACACACACTTTGTGGATGTTGGGACCAGCTCCCGGCATGCACCAGTGAAAGAGAGAGGCCCGCAGAAGCTCGGAAGAACTCCCTCCATCCGTGCCTTCCTCCGTTTCACATCTTCTCCCTGTCTCTCTCCCTCCCTTTCCTTGCATCTCCCTGCGTCTTTACGTATACCCAGTCAGTGACGGCTCTGGTCACGTGATGCCTTAATATGGGCTTATCCATATATGTTCATCCACGTCACTAATGTGATGCCCGCACTGTTGCGGAGCTGGTACTTACGACGGGCACTTATTGTTTTATCAGTACTGCGTACCTGACTCTACCGGCCTACTTTCAACACTAGTACAATATGTGCTTCACTACGAGTGAGTGGGGAATATTGGCATCACACAGTCACTGTTGAATATGCCATTCAATCCATTTTGAAAATAGTAATGCAATGTGGTTTTGTTTTGTTTGCTTTTTGCAGTAATGAAGAATGGAAAAGTTATATTAAAATTAAATTGGAGGGGGACTAGATTCAGCATTTCATCATGAACTCTGCACTTGTGAGAATTTAACTTCTTGAATACCCTGACAGGTACACGCAACATTAAGACTATAATCTGCTGTGCAAGCTTTCGTGCTATACCTCCCCCTCAGGTTTTGATTTATACATTTGCTCCCTCAATTCATGTCCTCTAATATTTGAAAGCTCTCTCCTAGCATTTTCTCTTTACCACAGAACGTCATCCCAATGTAACCTCTCTCTTGTTCTTTCTGCTTGCTGTTTCCTCACTCCTCTGTTAAACTTTTCTAATTTCTCTAACTTCCACACTCCTGCTTTTATCCACATGTTCTCCTCTTTCCTTCCCCTACCTTTGCATGTGTCTACACACTGCACCATTTGTACAGACCTCTATTGCAGCTATTTCTGCACTGCTCAATGAAAAGCACTCTTTAATATCCTATTCTCTGTGCCCCCTCTCTCTGCGCCCCCTCTTTTGGCGCCTCCTCTCTCTGCGCCCCCTCTCTCTGCGCCTATCTGTCTCATTCTCTCTACGTCCCTCTCTCTCTACATAGAGCTATCTCTGTCTCTCTCTACACCTATCTCTGTGTCTCCTTCTATGTTTGCTGAAGTGTGGGATATCTCTTATAATCTTGAACCTGCTCATATACACATCGGGCCTCCCTGCCTCTGCCTCCCTGCTAAGAGTGTTAACCTATCTAATGTAATCCACATTCCTTTCCTTACTTTTCTCTTCCCTTCTCCTATGCCATCTGGAATGTCCGTTCTCTGACTAACAAGGCTCTAGTTGTACATGACCTCTTCTGCTCTCATCATTCACAATCAGTCATTCCCCTCACCCCATCTTACCTGTCCCACTGATTTGCCTCTGCTTAATTAAACTCTCCTCTGACATCTACTCTAACCTCTCTGCTCTCTCTCTCTTTCCGCTTAAACTAACAATCTTATTAACTCTTACAATGCTATCCTCCTATCTATATGCCCCCTCTAGGCTCTGACACACTTGTCCCTCTAGCCCACACCCTTGGCTAAATTCCCAAACATGTTCATCACACTTCCTCTCGCTGTTCTTAATGCCTATGAAGGAAATCACACAATTGATATTTGATTTTTCTACAGTAAAAATGTCTCCAGTCCTGTATAAAGCTGCTCTCTGGGGCCAAACCACACTACTTTTTTTTCACATTCATCAACACTCAAATTTAATTTACGCTGTCTTTTTTTCCCTGTATTTGACTCCCTCCACTAACCTTCTCCTCACACTTGCCATCCTTCCTTCACTTCTCCTCAAGCATTTGACTACTTCAGAGGCAAGGTGGATGCCACCCACAAGGAGATTCCTTCTGTCCCTTCCCCCTTCTCTCCTTCTACCTAATTCTCCTTCTGCATTTGACTCCTTTTCTTCTCTTACAGAGCTGGAAGCTAATCATCTTCTCTTCTCCCTCTACCACATGCCCTCTAGATCGTATCCCCTCACACCTTACTGCATCTCTTAGTCCCCACTCTCACCCACATCTTCAATTCCTCCCTATTCTCTGGCTCTTTACCCTCTTACTTTAAGCCTGTAGTGGTCACCCTTTTCTCAGAAACAACCTACACCCTATGTGCCTTACTAACTACCGCCCTGTATCCCTCCTGCTGTTTGTCTCCTAATTGCTAGAATGTCCACATTCTTAAATCACATGCCCTCCTGGATCCTTTACAACCTGCCTTTCGTACAGCTCGTTCTACAGACTGTGCTTAAAGCAAATTCCCAAGGTCACTTTTCCCTACTAATCCTACTTGATCTATCTGCTGCGTTTGATGCTCTCAATCACTCTCCTCCTTCATATTCTAAACTCTCTCTTGGTATCCGTAACACAGTTCTATCCTGGTTTTCATCATAACTTTCCTGTCACACATTCTCCATCTCTGTTGCTAACATGTCTTCGTCTTCTATTGATCTGTCTGTGGGTATACATCAGGGCTCTGTTCTGAGATCTCTCTTTCTCTCTACATACTATCATTTGGTGACCTCATCAACTCTTTGTGACAATCCTATAAATAACAAATACAAATATCAGGTCATGGGAATAAGTGATTTGGACATAAAAGTAACATTTCGGAAGTGTGGACAACTAATACATCTTGTAGATTGCCTTTACAGTGTGATGTCATTGATTCAGTAGATTGTGTGCAGACCAGGACTGCAGTACAGTGTCACTCACATGGATGACTTGCGTGGTAGAAGCTCAAGAACAAGGATGTCAAACTCCAGTCCTCGAGGGCAGCAAACAGGCCAGGTTTTCAGGATATCCCTACTGAAAACCTGGCCTGTTTGGGACCCTCGAGGACTGGAGTTTGACATGCATGCTCTAGAAGGAGCACAGCTGTGGGTGGGAGGTGGATTTGCTTTGCATCAAATGGTTTGGAGCAAGGTTTATTGTATGTATTATCATAATAACAATGCAATGCTTAACTTTTATTTCAGGAGGGATGACTGCAGAACAGAAGTGAATATTGAAGCCATGTGTTCCTTTTCTTGCAAAAGAGAAAATTTGAAGGACAGTTGAAGAGAAGGAAAATTACTACACAGAGACAGATAAGCAATGTGTATATTTCTCATTTACCATTTAGTATTTGTCGTTTTATTGACTCCACACAATCCGGCTGCTACGGGTTTCACATTGAATATTTTCATCTCTACTCTACCCCTTCCTGTGATCTGAACCATGCAAGTTTTCGTTGATTCAATACATCATGAGTAGAGGGTGGCTACAGTATGAAGTAAAGACCCAAGGACCACATCTACTACCATTCATAACAAGAACATGTGCAGTAGCGCACAGCTGCAGTTCTATGTGATTGTTATGAAAGGTTGAGGTGGTTCAATTCTATGAATCTGGAGTGGGATGGATCCTGTTTGCATCATATGGTTTCATCTAGGCCAGTAGATTATATAACTCTCAGTACAGGTTACACATGGCATCAGTATTAGTGATTTAAAGAGGAGGAAAGCTTCAATGTGGAGAACAAAGCCAAGTAATGTTGAAGTTACTCCTTTTACCATTTACTTGGTCAGTCTGTACTGTCTACTCTCCACACAGCTGCTAAGGATCTTCCATTTTAAATACTTTCACCTCCTATTCTGCACTGCTTTGCTGCCCATTATTCAGAGATGCGTTCCAGTCATGTTTAGCACTCTGAATCTCTCTGCAGTCATTGGTTCAGCACATCATGGGTAGAGCATGGCTACAGATACAGCAAGCTATTATTATTTTACCGGCTGATCACCCATAATATTGCATTAAAACATAGAATATCACTTAATTTCCAAAAGATTCAGTGATGCTGATAATGCAGAATCTCACAACATTTCCCATCATAATGCCATAATGCACAAGTGGGAGAAATAATCCTTGCTATATCTGTACATTGTGTGACGTATTACCTCAATGACCAATGAGAGCAAGTACATCTTCTGTATAGAGCGGCTGTGTTATGATGCAGTTATTGATAATCATTGACATAATCACAAGAATCTTATGCAAAGGGAATTGTCCGCAGCGAAGTGAGATTTCAGCCCCCAAACGTCTGTAATATTAATGCAATGTCTTACTTTTGTTGCAGTGAACACTGAAGAGATGGATCTACTACAACACTGTACAGGATGAGCATACGCTACAAGCAGCAAAATGATCTTGCAGTTGACAGTATGTTGTTCTGGTAATGTGCACAATTATTATTTATGGGCTACACACCACAGTGCTGGACATATTCTGTTAACTTCAACTCTACTCCTAACATGGAGATGTCTTCCTGGTGTTACTGATTCAGTACATCATATGCACAGTGTGGTTATGATATGATGGATTGATTTAATGAACCCACCAACCAATGATGACATCTGCATCATCTTCTGTAAAGTGCAGCTACAGCATGATATTATCAGCATTTGGTGCGGTATAATCAGAGGTATCTATGTGCTTTTGTGCCTGTTTTAAGTCCTCCAGCTTAACGCCCCTACACCTCCCACTACACAGGCATACTTACTTATGCATACACTGACATCTGGCATACCTACACACACCCCAGGGCCACTTCCTTCCCCTGATGTCAGGGAGAGGATGGGCATGCAGAGTGCAGTAAGTCTCCACGTTACTCTGGCCAACAGTCTTGGCCTACCTCCAGCATCTGTCACCCACAACATCTGTTCCCTCCTTGTAAAGTGCTGAACTATCTCACCTGGGTCAGTGCTATAGCTGATCACAGTGCCCGATCAGGATGTCACTGTGACAGGCAGCAGTGCAGATTGACCGGTCAATCAATGCAGTGCCGCAACATATGCACTAAATGAGATTTCCGTGCCCCCAGTCAGGTTACTCCCTGGGCAGTGACCCTGCTCACACCCTCCCCTAGTTCCACCTCTGATCACAATTATCTCTCTTGGAGAGTGTAGCAAATTGGAGTTGGGGGAATCTCACCTCTGCCATGCATGGTCACAATCTGGGCACAGGACCCAAATAGTGGGCAATGTGGCACTTCTTACAGTAGAGAATAAGTAACTTTATTCTTTACTTGTGTATTAAGGACCTTATTTGCATTAAATTCAGTCCACACGGGACCAAGACTTTCTGGCTTACTGAACAAAGTGGAATTGTTTCGTAGAGGGTGGAGAATTGTATTTTATCTGAAATTACCCCCTCTGCACAAAATACAAACAATTATACCCATACAAGTACCTTGTGGAAGTTGTTGCCCTCTATCTTCCTGTGGTCTCTCCCTGTTTCTCACCGTGCCTCCTCCCATTTCCTTGCACCTCTGCGTCTCCGCATATATCCCTATACTCAGAGCCGGCTCCGGTCAGTGACATGGGATGCCCAAATATGAGCATACCCATATATGGGCATCCATGCCACTGACCGGAGCCCGCTCTGTTGCGGATATGGAGAGAGACTGGGAGATTTACATCCCCTTATAATTCATATGGTGCATAGTACCGGCACGTATTGTTTTACCGGTACTGTGTACCTTCCTACTTTCACACTGGTACAGTATATGCTGCAGTGGGACTGAGAGGGATATATTGGTAACACATAGTCATTGTTGGGGGAATTCAATCCATTTTGAAAATAGTAATAAAATGTTTTTTACTTTTCTTTTTTTTCAGTAATGAAGAATGAAACATTTCTGTTAAAATTGAATTGGAGGTGAACTGGATTCATCATCAACTCTGCACCAGTGTGAATTGATGTTCTTTAATGTTCTGATAAGGTACATGCAACATCTCTTCCTCAACCCCTGCACCACTCTCTGCCTCTTGCCTCTCTCTCTCCACCTCCCTGCTAAGCGTATTAACCCATCTAATGTAATCCACATTCCATGTCTCACTTTACTCTTCACTTCTCACGTGCCCTCTGGAATGACTGCTCTCTGACTAACAAGGTCTATTTGTACATGACCTCTTCTGCTCTCATCATCCACCACCTCTCATTCCCCTCACCCCTGTCCTACTCGATACCTCAGCTTAATTGAACTCTCTCCTCTGACATCTACCCTTATCTCTAACCTCTCCTCACTTTCTGCTTAAACTAACTATCTTGTTAACTTTTACAATGCTATCATCTCCTCCTCCTCCCTCCTCCTCCTCCCTCCTCCATCATATATATGCCCCTTCTAGGCTCTGACACACTCATCCCTCTAAGGCCATGATTATCATGGGCACATGCTTGGTCATCCACAGTGTGTGCGAGCGATGCAGAGCCGCCTCGGACCTCAGTGCAGGGATTGCTGCATACCCCCAGCATCTGTCACCCACACACAATACACACACTAATACTCCCCACAATACACACTATAATACCTCCTCAATACTAATCTCCCCAATAATATTATAGCTCCAAACACAATATACACAACACCCTTACACAAGATACACAATCTAGTACTCTCCTCTGCACCTCTACACACAATATAATACTCCCACACACACAATATACACACTACCCTCCTACCCCCATAAAATACAACCAATAATACACACACACTTTGTGGATGTTGGGACCAGCTCCCGGCATGCACCAGTGAAAGAGAGAGGCCCGCAGAAGCTCGGAAGAACTCCCTCCATCCGTGCCTTCCTCCGTTTCACATCTTCTCCCTGTCTCTCTCCCTCCCTTTCCTTGCATCTCCCTGCGTCTTTACGTATACCCAGTCAGTGACGGCTCTGGTCACGTGATGCCTTAATATGGGCTTATCCATATATGTTCATCCACATCACTAATGTGATGCCCGCACTGTTGCGGAGCTGGTACTTACGACGGGCACTTATTGTTTTATCAGTACTGCGTACCTGACTCTACCGGCCTACTTTCAACACTAGTACAATATGTGCTTCACTACGAGTGAGTGGGGAATATTGGCATCACACAGTCACTGTTGAATATGCCATTCAATCCATTTTGAAAATAGTAATGCAATGTGGTTTTGTTTTGTTTGCTTTTTGCAGTAATGAAGAATGGAAAAGTTATATTAAAATTAAATTGGAGGGGGACTAGATTCAGCATTTCATCATGAACTCTGCACTTGTGAGAATTTAACTTCTTGAATACCCTGACAGGTACACGCAACATTAAGACTATAATCTGCTGTGCAAGCTTTCGTGCTATACCTCCCCCTCAGGTTTTGATTTATACATTTGCTCCCTCAATTCATGTCCTCTAATATTTGAAAGCTCTCTCCTAGCATTTTCTCTTTACCACAGAACGTCATCCCAATGTAACCTCTCTCTTGTTCTTTCTGCTTGCTGTTTCCTCACTCCTCTGTTAAACTTTTCTAATTTCTCTAACTTCCACACTCCTGCTTTTATCCACATGTTCTCCTCTTTCCTTCCCCTACCTTTGCATGTGTCTACACACTGCACCATTTGTACAGACCTCTATTGCAGCTATTTCTGCACTGCTCAATGAAAAGCACTCTTTAATATCCTATTCTCTGTGCCCCCTCTCTCTGCGCCCCCTCTTTTGGCGCCTCCTCTCTCTGCGCCCCCTCTCTCTGCGCCTATCTGTCTCATTCTCTCTACGTCCCTCTCTCTCTACATAGAGCTATCTCTGTCTCTCTCTACACCTATCTCTGTGTCTCCTTCTATGTTTGCTGAAGTGTGGGATATCTCTTATAATCTTGAACCTGCTCATATACACATCGGGCCTCCCTGCCTCTGCCTCCCTGCTAAGAGTGTTAACCTATCTAATGTAATCCACATTCCTTTCCTTACTTTTCTCTTCCCTTCTCCTATGCCCTCTGGAATGTCCGTTCTCTGACTAACAAGGCTCTAGTTGTACATGACCTCTTCTGCTCTCATCATTCACAATCAGTCATTCCCCTCACCCCATCTTACCTGTCCCACTGATTTGCCTCTGCTTAATTAAACTCTCCTCTGACATCTACTCTAACCTCTCTGCTCTCTCTCTCTTTCCGCTTAAACTAACAATCTTATTAACTCTTACAATGCTATCCTCCTATCTATATGCCCCCTCTAGGCTCTGACACACTTGTCCCTCTAGCCCACACCCTTGGCTAAATTCCCAAACATGTTCATCACACTTCCACTCGCTGTTCTTAATGCCTATGAAGGAAATCACACAATTGATATTTGATTTTTCTACAGTAAAAATGTCTCCAGTCCTGTATAAAGCTGCTCTCTGGGGCCAAACCACACTACTTTTTTTTCACATTCATCAACACTCAAATTTAATTTACGCTGTCTTTTTTTCCCTGTATTTGACTCCCTCCACTAACCTTCTCCTCACACTTGCCATCCTTCCTTCACTTCTCCTCAAGCATTTGACTACTTCAGAGGCAAGGTGGATGCCACCCACAAGGAGATTCCTTCTGTCCCTTCCCCCTTCTCTCCTTCTACCTAATTCTCCTTCTGCATTTGACTCCTTTTCTTCTCTTACAGAGCTGGAAGCTAATCATCTTCTCTTCTCCCTCTACCACATGCCCTCTAGATCGTATCCCCTCACACCTTACTGCATCTCTTAGTCCCCACTCTCACCCACATCTTCAATTCCTCCCTATTCTCTGGCTCTTTACCCTCTTACTTTAAGCCTGTAGTGGTCACCCTTTTCTCAGAAACAACCTACACCCTATGTACCTTACTAACTACCGCCCTGTATCCCTCCTGCTGTTTGTCTCCTAATTGCTAGAATGTCAACATTCTTAAATCACATGCCCTCCTGGATCCTTTACAACCTGCCTTTCGTACAGCTCGTTCTACAGACTGTGCTTAAAGCAAATTCCCAAGGTCACTTTTCCCTACTAATCCTACTTGATCTATCTGCTGCGTTTGATGCTCTCAATCACTCTCCTCCTTCATATTCTAAACTCTCTCTTGGTATCCGTAACACAGTTCTATCCTGGTTTTCATCATAACTTTCCTGTCACACATTCTCCATCTCTGTTGCTAACATGTCTTCGTCTTCTATTGATCTGTCTGTGGGTATACATCAGGGCTCTGTTCTGAGATCTCTCTTTCTCTCTACATACTATCATTTGGTGACCTCATCAACTCTTTGTGACAATCCTATAAATAACAAATACAAATATCAGGTCATGGGAATAAGTGATTTGGACATAAAAGTAACATTTCGGAAGTGTGGACAACTAATACATCTTGTAGATTGCCTTTACAGTGTGATGTCATTGATTCAGTAGAGTGTGTGCAGACCAGGACTGCAGTACAGTGTCACTCACATGGATGACTTGCGTGGTAGAAGCTCAAGAACAAGGATGTCAAACTCCAGTCCTCGAGGGCAGCAAACAGGCCAGGTTTTCAGGATATCCCTACTGAAAACCTGGCCTGTTTGGGACCCTCGAGGACTGGAGTTTGACATGCATGCTCTAGAAGGAGCACAGCTGTGGGTGGGAGGTGGATTTGCTTTGCATCAAATGGTTTGGAGCAAGGTTTATTGTATGTATTATCATAATAACAATGCAATGCTTAACTTTTATTTCAGGAGGGATGACTGCAGAACAGAAGTGAATATTGAAGCCATGTGTTCCTTTTCTTGCAAAAGAGAAAATTTGAAGGACAGTTGAAGAGAAGGAAAATTACTACACAGAGACAGATAAGCAATGTGTATATTTCTCATTTACCATTTAGTATTTGTCGTTTTATTGACTCCACACAATCCGGCTGCTACGGGTTTCACATTGAATATTTTCATCTCTACTCTACCCCTTCCTGTGATCTGAACCATGCAAGTTTTCGTTGATTCAATACATCATGAGTAGAGGGTGGCTACAGTATGAAGTAAAGACCCAAGGACCACATCTACTACCATTCATAACAAGAACATGTGCAGTAGCGCACAGCTGCAGTTCTATGTGATTGTTATGAAAGGTTGAGGTGGTTCAATTCTATGAATCTGGAGTGGGATGGATCCTGTTTGCATCATATGGTTTCATCTAGGCCAGTAGATTATATAACTCTCAGTACAGGTTACACATGGCATCAGTATTAGTGATTTAAAGAGGAGGAAAGCTTCAATGTGGAGAACAAAGCCAAGTAATGTTGAAGTTACTCCTTTTACCATTTACTTGGTCAGTCTGTACTGTCTACTCTCCACACAGCTGCTAAGGATCTTCCATTTTAAATACTTTCACCTCCTATTCTGCACTGCTTTGCTGCCCATTATTCAGAGATGCGTTCCAGTCATGTTTAGCACTCTGAATCTCTCTGCAGTCATTGGTTCAGCACATCATGGGTAGAGCATGGCTACAGATACAGCAAGCTATTATTATTTTACCGGCTGATCACCCATAATATTGCATTAAAACATAGAATATCACTTAATTTCCAAAAGATTCAGTGATGCTGATAATGCAGAATCTCACAACATTTCCCATCATAATGCCATAATGCACAAGTGGGAGAAATAATCCTTGCTATATCTGTACATTGTGTGACGTATTACCTCAATGACCAATGAGAGCAAGTACATCTTCTGTATAGAGCGGCTGTGTTATGATGCAGTTATTGATCATCATTGACATAATCACAAGAATCTTATGCAAAGGGAAATTGTCCGCAGCGAAGTGAGATTTCAGCCCCCAAACGTCTGTAATATTAATGCAATGTCTTACTTTTGTTGCAGTGAACACTGAAGAGACGGATCTACTACAACACTGTACAGGATGAGCATACGCTACAAGCAGCAAAATGATCTTGCAGTTGACAGTATGTTGTTCTGGTAATGTGCACAATTATTATTTATGGGCTACACACCACAGTGCTGGACATATTCTGTTAACTTCAACTCTACTCCTAACATGGAGATGTCTTCCTGGTGTTACTGATTCAGTACATCATATGCACAGTGTGGTTATGATATGATGGATTGATTTAATGAACCCACCAACCAATGATGACATCTGCATCATCTTCTGTAAAGTGCAGCTACAGCATGATATTATCAGCATTTGGTGCGGTATAATCAGAGGTATCTATGTGCTTTTGTGCCTGTTTTAAGTCCTCCAGCTTAACGCCCCTACACCTCCCACTACACAGGCATACTTACTTATGCATACACTGACATCTGGCATACCTACACACACCCCAGGGCCACTTCCTTCCCCTGATGTCAGGGAGAGGATGGGCATGCAGAGTGCAGTAAGTCTCCACGTTACTCTGGCCAACAGTCTTGGCCTACCCCCAGCATCTGTCACCCACAACATCTGTTCCCTCCTTGTAAAGTGCTGAACTATCTCACCTGGGTCAGTGCTATAGCTGATCACAGTGCCCGATCAGGATGTCACTGTGACAGGCAGCAGTGCAGATTGACCGGTCAATCAATGCAGTGCCGCAACATATGCACTAAATGAGATTTCCGTGCCCCCAGTCAGGTTACTCCCTGGGCAGTGACCCTGCTCACACCCTCCCCTAGTTCCACCTCTGATCACAATTATCTCTCTTGGAGAGTGTAGCAAATTGGAGTTGGGGGAATCTCACCTCTGCCATGCATGGTCACAATCTGGGCACAGGACCCAAATAGTGGGCAATGTGGCACTTCTTACAGTAGAGAATAAGTAACTTTATTCTTTACTTGTGTATTAAGGACCTTATTTGCATTAAATTCAGTCCACATGGGACCAAGACTTTCTGGCTTACTGAACAAAGTGGAATTGTTTCGTAGAGGGTGGAGAATTGTATTTTATCTGAAATTACCCCCTCTGCACAAAATACAAACAATTATACCCATACAAGTACCTTGTGGAAGTTGTTGCCCTCTATCTTCCTGTGGTCTCTCCCTGTTTCTCACCGTGCCTCCTCCCATTTCCTTGCACCTCTGCGTCTCCGCATATATCCCTATACTCAGAGCCGGCTCCGGTCAGTGACATGGGATGCCCAAATATGAGCATACCCATATATGGGCATCCATGCCACTGACCGGAGCCCGCTCTGTTGCGGATATGGAGAGAGACTGGGAGATTTACATCCCCTTATAATTCATATGGTGCATAGTACCGGCACGTATTGTTTTACCGGTACTGTGTACCTTCCTACTTTCACACTGGTACAGTATATGCTGCAGTGGGACTGAGAGGGATATATTGGTAACACATAGTCATTGTTGGGGGAATTCAATCCATTTTGAAAATAGTAATGAAATGTTTTTTACTTTTCTTTTTTTTCAGTAATGAAGAATGAAACATTTCTGTTAAAATTGAATTGGAGGTGAACTGGATTCATCATCAACTCTGCACCAGTGTGAATTGATGTTCTTTAATGTTCTGATAAGGTACATGCAACATCTCTTCCTCAACCCCTGCACCACTCTCTGCCTCTTGCCTCTCTCTCTCCACCTCCCTGCTAAGCGTATTAACCCATCTAATGTAATCCACATTCCATGTCTCACTTTACTCTTCACTTCTCACGTGCCCTCTGGAATGACTGCTCTCTGACTAACAAGGTCTATTTGTACATGACCTCTTCTGCTCTCATCATCCACCACCTCTCATTCCCCTCACCCCTGTCCTACTCGATACCTCAGCTTAATTGAACTCTCTCCTCTGACATCTACCCTTATCTCTAACCTCTCCTCACTTTCTGCTTAAACTAACTATCTTGTTAACTTTTACAATGCTATCATCTCCTCCTCCTCCTCCCTCCTCCATCATATATATGCCCCTTCTAGGCTCTGACACACTCATCCCTCTAAGGCCATGATTATCATGGGCACATGCTTGGTCGTCCACAGTGCGTGCGAGCGATGCAGAGCCGCCTCGGACCTCAGTGCAGGGATTGCTGCATACCCCCAGCATCTGTCACCCACAAACAATACACACACTAATACTCCCCACAATACACACTATAATACCTCCTCAATACTAATCTCCCCAATAATATTATAGCTCCAAACACAATATACACAACACCCTTACACAAGATACACAATCTAGTACTCTCCTCTGCACCTCTACACACAATATAATACTCCCACACACACAATATACACACTACCCTCCTACCCCCATAAAATACAACCAATAATACACACACACTTTGTGGATGTTGGGACCAGCTCCCGGCATGCACCAGTGAAAGAGAGAGGCCCGCAGAAGCTCGGAAGAACTCCCTCCATCCGTGCCTTCCTCCGTTTCACATCTTCTCCCTGTCTCTCTCCCTCCCTTTCCTTGCATCTCCCTGCGTCTTTACGTATACCCAGTCAGTGACGGCTCTGGTCACGTGATGCCTTAATATGGGCTTATCCATATATGTTCATCCACGTCACTAATGTGATGCCCGCACTGTTGCGGAGCTGGTACTTACGACGGGCACTTATTGTTTTATCAGTACTGCGTACCTGACTCTACCGGCCTACTTTCAACACTAGTACAATATGTGCTTCACTACGAGTGAGTGGGGAATATTGGCATCACACAGTCACTGTTGAATATGCCATTCAATCCATTTTGAAAATAGTAATGCAATGTGGTTTTGTTTTGTTTGCTTTTTGCAGTAATGAAGAATGGAAGAGTTATATTAAAATTAAATTGGAGGGGGACTAGATTCAGCATTTCATCATGAACTCTGCACTTGTGAGAATTTAACTTCTTGAATACCCTGACAGGTACACGCAACATTAAGACTATAATCTGCTGTGCAAGCTTTCGTGCTACACTGGCGACACACTTTATTCGAGCTTGGCTAGTCCCACGAATTCGGATATACCCGGGTGTATTGAGGTTTGTGACTGTTTTCTGCCCGAGTACATTGAGTTATTTTCCAAGCAGGGATTGAAGCATTTTATTCCCGCTGGCTGCAATACTGCACAGTATATATATATAAACTGCATTACAATTCATGAATTTATGCCATCTGGTAGACACGCGAAGCATTGCAGCCTATTAAATCCTAATCATTATCATTTAACAGATCAGCCGCCCATCACCCAGGCATGAACCCAGGCTGGGAAGGCAAATGCAACGGGGCTTGTCAGAGGTTAGGAGTGGCGCATTCCAGGTATCTGCCAGGTACATACCGGGTATTTGCTCGAATAAAGTGTGTCGGTGCAGTATACCTCCCCCTCAGGTTTTGATTTATACATTTGCTCCCTCAATTCATGTCCTCTAATATTTGAAAGCTCTCTCCTAGCATTTTCTCTTTACCACAGAACGTCATCCCAATGTAACCTCTCTCTTGTTCTTTCTGCTTGCTGTTTCCTCACTCCTCTGTTAAACTTTTCTAATTTCTCTAACTTCCACACTCCTGCTTTTATCCACATGTTCTCCTCTTTCCTTCCCCTACCTTTGCATGTGTCTACACACTGCACCATTTGTACAGACCTCTATTGCAGCTATTTCTGCACTGCTCAATGAAAAGCACTCTTTAATATCCTATTCTCTGTGCCCCCTCTCTCTGCGCCCCCTCTTTTGGCGCCTCCTCTCTCTGCGCCCCCTCTCTCTGCGCCTATCTGTCTCATTCTCTCTACGTCCCTCTCTCTCTACATAGAGCTATCTCTGTCTCTCTCTACACCTATCTCTGTGTCTCCTTCTATGTTTGCTGATGTGTGGGATATCTCTTATAATCTTGAACCTGCTCATATACACATCGGGCCTCCCTGCCTCTGCCTCCCTGCTAAGAGTGTTAACCTATCTAATGTAATCCACATTCCTTTCCTTACTTTTCTCTTCCCTTCTCCTATGCCCTCTGGAATGTCCGTTCTCTGACTAACAAGGCTCTAGTTGTACATGACCTCTTCTGCTCTCATCATTCACAATCAGTCATTCCCCTCACCCCATCTTACCTGTCCCACTGATTTGCCTCTGCTTAATTAAACTCTCCTCTGACATCTACTCTAACCTCTCTGCTCTCTCTCTCTTTCCGCTTAAACTAACAATCTTATTAACTCTTACAATGCTATCCTCCTATCTATATGCCCCCTCTAGGCTCTGACACACTTGTCCCTCTAGCCCACACCCTTGGCTAAATTCCCAAACATGTTCATCACACTTCCACTCGCTGTTCTTAATGCCTATGAAGGAAATCACACAATTGATATTTGATTTTTCTACAGTAAAAATGTCTCCAGTCCTGTATAAAGCTGCTCTCTGGGGCCAAACCACACTACTTTTTTTTCACATTCATCAACACTCAAATTTAATTTACGCTGTCTTTTTTTCCCTGTATTTGACTCCCTCCACTAACCTTCTCCTCACACTTGCCATCCTTCCTTCACTTCTCCTCAAGCATTTGACTACTTCAGAGGCAAGGTGGATGCCACCCACAAGGAGATTCCTTCTGTCCCTTCCCCCTTCTCTCCTTCTACCTAATTCTCCTTCTGCATTTGACTCCTTTTCTTCTCTTACAGAGCTGGAAGCTAATCATCTTCTCTTCTCCCTCTACCACATGCCCTCTAGATCGTATCCCCTCACACCTTACTGCATCTCTTAGTCCCCACTCTCACCCACATCTTCAATTCCTCCCTATTCTCTGGCTCTTTACCCTCTTACTTTAAGCCTGTAGTGGTCACCCTTTTCTCAGAAACAACCTACACCCTATGTACCTTACTAACTACCGCCCTGTATCCCTCCTGCTGTTTGTCTCCTAATTGCTAGAATGTCAACATTCTTAAATCACATGCCCTCCTGGATCCTTTACAACCTGCCTTTTGTACAGCTCGTTCTACAGACTGTGCTTAAAGCAAATTCCCAAGGTCACTTTTCCCTACTAATCCTACTTGATCTATCTGCTGCGTTTGATGCTCTCAATCACTCTCCTCCTTCATATTCTAAACTCTCTCTTGGTATCCGTAACACAGTTCTATCCTGGTTTTCATCATAACTTTCCTGTCACACATTCTCCATCTCTGTTGCTAACATGTCTTCGTCTTCTATTGATCTGTCTGTGGGTATACATCAGGGCTCTGTTCTGAGATCTCTCTTTCTCTCTACATACTATCATTTGGTGACCTCATCAACTCTTTGTGACAATCCTTTAAATAACAAATACAAATATCAGGTCATGGGAATAAGTGATTTGGACATAAAAGTAACATTTCGGAAGTGTGGACAACTAATACATCTTGTAGATTGCCTTTACAGTGTGATGTCATTGATTCAGTAGAGTGTGTGCAGACCAGGACTGCAGTACAGTGTCACTCACATGGATGACTTGCGTGGTAGAAGCTCAAGAACAAGGATGTCAAACTCCAGTCCTCGAGGGCAGCAAACAGGCCAGGTTTTCAGGATATCCCTACTGAAAACCTGGCCTGTTTGGGACCCTCGAGGACTGGAGTTTGACATGCATGCTCTAGAAGGAGCACAGCTGTGGGTGGGAGGTGGATTTGCTTTGCATCAAATGGTTTGGAGCAAGGTTTATTGTATGTATTATCATAATAACAATGCAATGCTTAACTTTTATTTCAGGAGGGATGACTGCAGAACAGAAGTGAATATTGAAGCCATGTGTTCCTTTTCTTGCAAAAGAGAAAATTTGAAGGACAGTTGAAGAGAAGGAAAATTACTACACAGAGACAGATAAGCAATGTGTATATTTCTCATTTACCATTTAGTATTTGTCGTTTTATTGACTCCACACAATCCGGCTGCTACGGGTTTCACATTGAATATTTTCATCTCTACTCTACCCCTTCCTGTGATCTGAACCATGCAAGTTTTCGTTGATTCAATACATCATGAGTAGAGGGTGGCTACAGTATGAAGTAAAGACCCAAGGACCACATCTACTACCATTCATAACAAGAACATGTGCAGTAGCGCACAGCTGCAGTTCTATGTGATTGTTATGAAAGGTTGAGGTGGTTCAATTCTATGAATCTGGAGTGGGATGGATCCTGTTTGCATCATATGGTTTCATCTAGGCCAGTAGATTATATAACTCTCAGTACAGGTTACACATGGCATCAGTATTAGTGATTTAAAGAGGAGGAAAGCTTCAATGTGGAGAACAAAGCCAAGTAATGTTGAAGTTACTCCTTTTACCATTTACTTGGTCAGTCTGTACTGTCTACTCTCCACACAGCTGCTAAGGATCTTCCATTTTAAATACTTTCACCTCCTATTCTGCACTGCTTTGCTGCCCATTATTCAGAGATGCGTTCCAGTCATGTTTAGCACTCTGAATCTCTCTGCAGTCATTGGTTCAGCACATCATGGGTAGAGCATGGCTACAGATACAGCAAGCTATTATTATTTTACCGGCTGATCACCCATAATATTGCATTAAAACATAGAATATCACTTAATTTCCAAAAGATTCAGTGATGCTGATAATGCAGAATCTCACAACATTTCCCATCATAATGCCATAATGCACAAGTGGGAGAAATAATCCTTGCTATATCTGTACATTGTGTGACGTATTACCTCAATGACCAATGAGAGCAAGTACATCTTCTGTATAGAGCGGCTGTGTTATGATGCAGTTATTGATCATCATTGACATAATCACAAGAATCTTATGCAAAGGGAAATTGTCCGCAGCGAAGTGAGATTTCAGCCCCCAAACGTCTGTAATATTAATGCAATGTCTTACTTTTGTTGCAGTGAACACTGAAGAGACGGATCTACTACAACACTGTACAGGATGAGCATACGCTACAAGCAGCAAAATGATCTTGCAGTTGACAGTATGTTGTTCTGGTAATGTGCACAATTATTATTTATGGGCTACACACCACAGTGCTGGACATATTCTGTTAACTTCAACTCTACTCCTAACATGGAGATGTCTTCCTGGTGTTACTGATTCAGTACATCATATGCACAGTGTGGTTATGATATGATGGATTGATTTAATGAACCCACCAACCAATGATGACATCTGCATCATCTTCTGTAAAGTGCAGCTACAGCATGATATTATCAGCATTTGGTGCGGTATAATCAGAGGTATCTATGTGCTTTTGTGCCTGTTTTAAGTCCTCCAGCTTAACGCCCCTACACCTCCCACTACACAGGCATACTTACTTATGCATACACTGACATCTGGCATACCTACACACACCCCAGGGCCACTTCCTTCCCCTGATGTCAGGGAGAGGATGGGCATGCAGAGTGCAGTAAGTCTCCACGTTACTCTGGCCAACAGTCTTGGCCTACCCCCAGCATCTGTCACCCACAACATCTGTTCCCTCCTTGTAAAGTGCTGAACTATCTCACCTGGGTCAGTGCTATAGCTGATCACAGTGCCCGATCAGGATGTCACTGTGACAGGCAGCAGTGCAGATTGACCGGTCAATCAATGCAGTGCCGCAACATATGCACTAAATGAGATTTCCGTGCCCCCAGTCAGGTTACTCCCTGGGCAGTGACCCTGCTCACACCCTCCCCTAGTTCCACCTCTGATCACAATTATCTCTCTTGGAGAGTGTAGCAAATTGGAGTTGGGGGAATCTCACCTCTGCCATGCATGGTCACAATCTGGGCACAGGACCCAAATAGTGGGCAATGTGGCACTTCTTACAGTAGAGAATAAGTAACTTTATTCTTTACTTGTGTATTAAGGACCTTATTTGCATTAAATTCAGTCCACATGGGACCAAGACTTTCTGGCTTACTGAACAAAGTGGAATTGTTTCGTAGAGGGTGGAGAATTGTATTTTATCTGAAATTACCCCCTCTGCACAAAATACAAACAATTATACCCATACAAGTACCTTGTGGAAGTTGTTGCCCTCTATCTTCCTGTGGTCTCTCCCTGTTTCTCACCGTGCCTCCTCCCATTTCCTTGCACCTCTGCGTCTCCGCATATATCCCTATACTCAGAGCCGGCTCCGGTCAGTGACATGGGATGCCCAAATATGAGCATACCCATATATGGGCATCCATGCCACTGACCGGAGCCCGCTCTGTTGCGGATATGGAGAGAGACTGGGAGATTTACATCCCCTTATAATTCATATGGTGCATAGTACCGGCACGTATTGTTTTACCGGTACTGTGTACCTTCCTACTTTCACACTGGTACAGTATATGCTGCAGTGGGACTGAGAGGGATATATTGGTAACACATAGTCATTGTTGGGGGAATTCAATCCATTTTGAAAATAGTAATAAAATGTTTTTTACTTTTCTTTTTTTTCAGTAATGAAGAATGAAACATTTCTGTTAAAATTGAATTGGAGGTGAACTGGATTCATCATCAACTCTGCACCAGTGTGAATTGATGTTCTTTAATGTTCTGATAAGGTACATGCAACATCTCTTCCTCAACCCCTGCACCACTCTCTGCCTCTTGCCTCTCTCTCTCCACCTCCCTGCTAAGCGTATTAACCCATCTAATGTAATCCACATTCCATGTCTCACTTTACTCTTCACTTCTCACGTGCCCTCTGGAATGACTGCTCTCTGACTAACAAGGTCTATTTGTACATGACCTCTTCTGCTCTCATCATCCACCACCTCTCATTCCCCTCACCCCTGTCCTACTCGATACCTCAGCTTAATTGAACTCTCTCCTCTGACATCTACCCTTATCTCTAACCTCTCCTCACTTTCTGCTTAAACTAACTATCTTGTTAACTTTTACAATGCTATCATCTCCTCCTCCTCCTCCCTCCTCCATCATATATATGCCCCTTCTAGGCTCTGACACACTCATCCCTCTAAGGCCATGATTATCATGGGCACATGCTTGGTCGTCCACAGTGCGTGCGAGCGATGCAGAGCCGCCTCGGACCTCAGTGCAGGGATTGCTGCATACCCCCAGCATCTGTCACCCACAAACAATACACACACTAATACTCCCCACAATACACACTATAATACCTCCTCAATACTAATCTCCCCAATAATATTATAGCTCCAAACACAATATACACAACACCCTTACACAAGATACACAATCTAGTACTCTCCTCTGCACCTCTACACACAATATAATACTCCCACACACACAATATACACACTACCCTCCTACCCCCATAAAATACAACCAATAATACACACACACTTTGTGGATGTTGGGACCAGCTCCCGGCATGCACCAGTGAAAGAGAGAGGCCCGCAGAAGCTCGGAAGAACTCCCTCCATCCGTGCCTTCCTCCGTTTCACATCTTCTCCCTGTCTCTCTCCCTCCCTTTCCTTGCATCTCCCTGCGTCTTTACGTATACCCAGTCAGTGACGGCTCTGGTCACGTGATGCCTTAATATGGGCTTATCCATATATGTTCATCCACGTCACTAATGTGATGCCCGCACTGTTGCGGAGCTGGTACTTACGACGGGCACTTATTGTTTTATCAGTACTGCGTACCTGACTCTACCGGCCTACTTTCAACACTAGTACAATATGTGCTTCACTACGAGTGAGTGGGGAATATTGGCATCACACAGTCACTGTTGAATATGCCATTCAATCCATTTTGAAAATAGTAATGCAATGTGGTTTTGTTTTGTTTGCTTTTTGCAGTAATGAAGAATGGAAAAGTTATATTAAAATTAAATTGGAGGGGGACTAGATTCAGCATTTCATCATGAACTCTGCACTTGTGAGAATTTAACTTCTTGAATACCCTGACAGGTACACGCAACATTAAGACTATAATCTGCTGTGCAAGCTTTCGTGCTATACCTCCCCCTCAGGTTTTGATTTATACATTTGCTCCCTCAATTCATGTCCTCTAATATTTGAAAGCTCTCTCCTAGCATTTTCTCTTTACCACAGAACGTCATCCCAATGTAACCTCTCTCTTGTTCTTTCTGCTTGCTGTTTCCTCACTCCTCTGTTAAACTTTTCTAATTTCTCTAACTTCCACACTCCTGCTTTTATCCACATGTTCTCCTCTTTCCTTCCCCTACCTTTGCATGTGTCTACACACTGCACCATTTGTACAGACCTCTATTGCAGCTATTTCTGCACTGCTCAATGAAAAGCACTCTTTAATATCCTATTCTCTGTGCCCCCTCTCTCTGCGCCCCCTCTTTTGGCGCCTCCTCTCTCTGCGCCCCCTCTCTCTGCGCCTATCTGTCTCATTCTCTCTACGTCCCTCTCTCTCTACATAGAGCTATCTCTGTCTCTCTCTACACCTATCTCTGTGTCTCCTTCTATGTTTGCTGATGTGTGGGATATCTCTTATAATCTTGAACCTGCTCATATACACATCGGGCCTCCCTGCCTCTGCCTCCCTGCTAAGAGTGTTAACCTATCTAATGTAATCCACATTCCTTTCCTTACTTTTCTCTTCCCTTCTCCTATGCCCTCTGGAATGTCCGTTCTCTGACTAACAAGGCTCTAGTTGTACATGACCTCTTCTGCTCTCATCATTCACAATCAGTCATTCCCCTCACCCCATCTTACCTGTCCCACTGATTTGCCTCTGCTTAATTAAACTCTCCTCTGACATCTACTCTAACCTCTCTGCTCTCTCTCTCTTTCCGCTTAAACTAACAATCTTATTAACTCTTACAATGCTATCCTCCTATCTATATGCCCCCTCTAGGCTCTGACACACTTGTCCCTCTAGCCCACACCCTTGGCTAAATTCCCAAACATGTTCATCACACTTCCACTCGCTGTTCTTAATGCCTATGAAGGAAATCACACAATTGATATTTGATTTTTCTACAGTAAAAATGTCTCCAGTCCTGTATAAAGCTGCTCTCTGGGGCCAAACCACACTACTTTTTTTTCACATTCATCAACACTCAAATTTAATTTACGCTGTCTTTTTTTCCCTGTATTTGACTCCCTCCACTAACCTTCTCCTCACACTTGCCATCCTTCCTTCACTTCTCCTCAAGCATTTGACTACTTCAGAGGCAAGGTGGATGCCACCCACAAGGAGATTCCTTCTGTCCCTTCCCCCTTCTCTCCTTCTACCTAATTCTCCTTCTGCATTTGACTCCTTTTCTTCTCTTACAGAGCTGGAAGCTAATCATCTTCTCTTCTCCCTCTACCACATGCCCTCTAGATCGTATCCCCTCACACCTTACTGCATCTCTTAGTCCCCACTCTCACCCACATCTTCAATTCCTCCCTATTCTCTGGCTCTTTACCCTCTTACTTTAAGCCTGTAGTGGTCACCCTTTTCTCAGAAACAACCTACACCCTATGTACCTTACTAACTACCGCCCTGTATCCCTCCTGCTGTTTGTCTCCTAATTGCTAGAATGTCAACATTCTTAAATCACATGCCCTCCTGGATCCTTTACAACCTGCCTTTCGTACAGCTCGTTCTACAGACTGTGCTTAAAGCAAATTCCCAAGGTCACTTTTCCCTACTAATCCTACTTGATCTATCTGCTGCGTTTGATGCTCTCAATCACTCTCCTCCTTCATATTCTAAACTCTCTCTTGGTATCCGTAACACAGTTCTATCCTGGTTTTCATCATAACTTTCCTGTCACACATTCTCCATCTCTGTTGCTAACATGTCTTCGTCTTCTATTGATCTGTCTGTGGGTATACATCAGGGCTCTGTTCTGAGATCTCTCTTTCTCTCTACATACTATCATTTGGTGACCTCATCAACTCTTTGTGACAATCCTATAAATAACAAATACAAATATCAGGTCATGGGAATAAGTGATTTGGACATAAAAGTAACATTTCGGAAGTGTGGACAACTAATACATCTTGTAGATTGCCTTTACAGTGTGATGTCATTGATTCAGTAGAGTGTGTGCAGACCAGGACTGCAGTACAGTGTCACTCACATGGATGACTTGCGTGGTAGAAGCTCAAGAACAAGGATGTCAAACTCCAGTCCTCGAGGGCAGCAAACAGGCCAGGTTTTCAGGATATCCCTACTGAAAACCTGGCCTGTTTGGGACCCTCGAGGACTGGAGTTTGACATGCATGCTCTAGAAGGAGCACAGCTGTGGGTGGGAGGTGGATTTGCTTTGCATCAAATGGTTTGGAGCAAGGTTTATTGTATGTATTATCATAATAACAATGCAATGCTTAACTTTTATTTCAGGAGGGATGACTGCAGAACAGAAGTGAATATTGAAGCCATGTGTTCCTTTTCTTGCAAAAGAGAAAATTTGAAGGACAGTTGAAGAGAAGGAAAATTACTACACAGAGACAGATAAGCAATGTATATATTTCTCATTTACCATTTAGTATTTGTCGTTTTATTGACTCCACACAATCCGGCTGCTACGGGTTTCACATTGAATATTTTCATCTCTACTCTACCCCTTCCTGTGATCTGAACCATGCAAGTTTTCGTTGATTCAATACATCATGAGTAGAGGGTGGCTACAGTATGAAGTAAAGACCCAAGGACCACATCTACTACCATTCATAACAAGAACATGTGCAGTAGCGCACAGCTGCAGTTCTATGTGATTGTTATGAAAGGTTGAGGTGGTTCAATTCTATGAATCTGGAGTGGGATGGATCCTGTTTGCATCATATGGTTTCATCTAGGCCAGTAGATTATATAACTCTCAGTACAGGTTACACATGGCATCAGTATTAGTGATTTAAAGAGGAGGAAAGCTTCAATGTGGAGAACAAAGCCAAGTAATGTTGAAGTTACTCCTTTTACCATTTACTTGGTCAGTCTGTACTGTCTACTCTCCACACAGCTGCTAAGGATCTTCCATTTTAAATACTTTCACCTCCTATTCTGCACTGCTTTGCTGCCCATTATTCAGAGATGCGTTCCAGTCATGTTTAGCACTCTGAATCTCTCTGCAGTCATTGGTTCAGCACATCATGGGTAGAGCATGGCTACAGATACAGCAAGCTATTATTATTTTACCGGCTGATCACCCATAATATTGCATTAAAACATAGAATATCACTTAATTTCCAAAAGATTCAGTGATGCTGATAATGCAGAATCTCACAACATTTCCCATCATAATGCCATAATGCACAAGTGGGAGAAATAATCCTTGCTATATCTGTACATTGTGTGACGTATTACCTCAATGACCAATGAGAGCAAGTACATCTTCTGTATAGAGCGGCTGTGTTATGATGCAGTTATTGATCATCATTGACATAATCACAAGAATCTTATGCAAAGGGAAATTGTCCGCAGCGAAGTGAGATTTCAGCCCCCAAACGTCTGTAATATTAATGCAATGTCTTACTTTTGTTGCAGTGAACACTGAAGAGACGGATCTACTACAACACTGTACAGGATGAGCATACGCTACAAGCAGCAAAATGATCTTGCAGTTGACAGTATGTTGTTCTGGTAATGTGCACAATTATTATTTATGGGCTACACACCACAGTGCTGGACATATTCTGTTAACTTCAACTCTACTCCTAACATGGAGATGTCTTCCTGGTGTTACTGATTCAGTACATCATATGCACAGTGTGGTTATGATATGATGGATTGATTTAATGAACCCACCAACCAATGATGACATCTGCATCATCTTCTGTAAAGTGCAGCTACAGCATGATATTATCAGCATTTGGTGCGGTATAATCAGAGGTATCTATGTGCTTTTGTGCCTGTTTTAAGTCCTCCAGCTTAACGCCCCTACACCTCCCACTACACAGGCATACTTACTTATGCATACACTGACATCTGGCATACCTACACACACCCCAGGGCCACTTCCTTCCCCTGATGTCAGGGAGAGGATGGGCATGCAGAGTGCAGTAAGTCTCCACGTTACTCTGGCCAACAGTCTTGGCCTACCCCCAGCATCTGTCACCCACAACATCTGTTCCCTCCTTGTAAAGTGCTGAACTATCTCACCTGGGTCAGTGCTATAGCTGATCACAGTGCCCGATCAGGATGTCACTGTGACAGGCAGCAGTGCAGATTGACCGGTCAATCAATGCAGTGCCGCAACATATGCACTAAATGAGATTTCCGTGCCCCCAGTCAGGTTACTCCCTGGGCAGTGACCCTGCTCACACCCTCCCCTAGTTCCACCTCTGATCACAATTATCTCTCTTGGAGAGTGTAGCAAATTGGAGTTGGGGGAATCTCACCTCTGCCATGCATGGTCACAATCTGGGCACAGGACCCAAATAGTGGGCAATGTGGCACTTCTTACAGTAGAGAATAAGTAACTTTATTCTTTACTTGTGTATTAAGGACCTTATTTGCATTAAATTCAGTCCACATGGGACCAAGACTTTCTGGCTTACTGAACAAAGTGGAATTGTTTCGTAGAGGGTGGAGAATTGTATTTTATCTGAAATTACCCCCTCTGCACAAAATACAAACAATTATACCCATACAAGTACCTTGTGGAAGTTGTTGCCCTCTATCTTCCTGTGGTCTCTCCCTGTTTCTCACCGTGCCTCCTCCCATTTCCTTGCACCTCTGCGTCTCCGCATATATCCCTATACTCAGAGCCGGCTCCGGTCAGTGACATGGGATGCCCAAATATGAGCATACCCATATATGGGCATCCATGCCACTGACCGGAGCCCGCTCTGTTGCGGATATGGAGAGAGACTGGGAGATTTACATCCCCTTATAATTCATATGGTGCATAGTACCGGCACGTATTGTTTTACCGGTACTGTGTACCTTCCTACTTTCACACTGGTACAGTATATGCTGCAGTGGGACTGAGAGGGATATATTGGTAACACATAGTCATTGTTGGGGGAATTCAATCCATTTTGAAAATAGTAATAAAATGTTTTTTACTTTTCTTTTTTTTCAGTAATGAAGAATGAAACATTTCTGTTAAAATTGAATTGGAGGTGAACTGGATTCATCATCAACTCTGCACCAGTGTGAATTGATGTTCTTTAATGTTCTGATAAGGTACATGCAACATCTCTTCCTCAACCCCTGCACCACTCTCTGCCTCTTGCCTCTCTCTCTCCACCTCCCTGCTAAGCGTATTAACCCATCTAATGTAATCCACATTCCATGTCTCACTTTACTCTTCACTTCTCACGTGCCCTCTGGAATGACTGCTCTCTGACTAACAAGGTCTATTTGTACATGACCTCTTCTGCTCTCATCATCCACCACCTCTCATTCCCCTCACCCCTGTCCTACTCGATACCTCAGCTTAATTGAACTCTCTCCTCTGACATCTACCCTTATCTCTAACCTCTCCTCACTTTCTGCTTAAACTAACTATCTTGTTAACTTTTACAATGCTATCATCTCCTCCTCCTCCTCCCTCCTCCATCATATATATGCCCCTTCTAGGCTCTGACACACTCATCCCTCTAAGGCCATGATTATCATGGGCACATGCTTGGTCGTCCACAGTGCGTGCGAGCGATGCAGAGCCGCCTCGGACCTCAGTGCAGGGATTGCTGCATACCCCCAGCATCTGTCACCCACAAACAATACACACACTAATACTCCCCACAATACACACTATAATACCTCCTCAATACTAATCTCCCCAATAATATTATAGCTCCAAACACAATATACACAACACCCTTACACAAGATACACAATCTAGTACTCTCCTCTGCACCTCTACACACAATATAATACTCCCACACACACAATATACACACTACCCTCCTACCCCCATAAAATACAACCAATAATACACACACACTTTGTGGATGTTGGGACCAGCTCCCGGCATGCACCAGTGAAAGAGAGAGGCCCGCAGAAGCTCGGAAGAACTCCCTCCATCCGTGCCTTCCTCCGTTTCACATCTTCTCCCTGTCTCTCTCCCTCCCTTTCCTTGCATCTCCCTGCGTCTTTACGTATACCCAGTCAGTGACGGCTCTGGTCACGTGATGCCTTAATATGGGCTTATCCATATATGTTCATCCACGTCACTAATGTGATGCCCGCACTGTTGCGGAGCTGGTACTTACGACGGGCACTTATTGTTTTATCAGTACTGCGTACCTGACTCTACCGGCCTACTTTCAACACTAGTACAATATGTGCTTCACTACGAGTGAGTGGGGAATATTGGCATCACACAGTCACTGTTGAATATGCCATTCAATCCATTTTGAAAATAGTAATGCAATGTGGTTTTGTTTTGTTTGCTTTTTGCAGTAATGAAGAATGGAAAAGTTATATTAAAATTAAATTGGAGGGGGACTAGATTCAGCATTTCATCATGAACTCTGCACTTGTGAGAATTTAACTTCTTGAATACCCTGACAGGTACACGCAACATTAAGACTATAATCTGCTGTGCAAGCTTTCGTGCTATACCTCCCCCTCAGGTTTTGATTTATACATTTGCTCCCTCAATTCATGTCCTCTAATATTTGAAAGCTCTCTCCTAGCATTTTCTCTTTACCACAGAACGTCATCCCAATGTAACCTCTCTCTTGTTCTTTCTGCTTGCTGTTTCCTCACTCCTCTGTTAAACTTTTCTAATTTCTCTAACTTCCACACTCCTGCTTTTATCCACATGTTCTCCTCTTTCCTTCCCCTACCTTTGCATGTGTCTACACACTGCACCATTTGTACAGACCTCTATTGCAGCTATTTCTGCACTGCTCAATGAAAAGCACTCTTTAATATCCTATTCTCTGTGCCCCCTCTCTCTGCGCCCCCTCTTTTGGCGCCTCCTCTCTCTGCGCCCCCTCTCTCTGCGCCTATCTGTCTCATTCTCTCTACGTCCCTCTCTCTCTACATAGAGCTATCTCTGTCTCTCTCTACACCTATCTCTGTGTCTCCTTCTATGTTTGCTGATGTGTGGGATATCTCTTATAATCTTGAACCTGCTCATATACACATCGGGCCTCCCTGCCTCTGCCTCCCTGCTAAGAGTGTTAACCTATCTAATGTAATCCACATTCCTTTCCTTACTTTTCTCTTCCCTTCTCCTATGCCCTCTGGAATGTCCGTTCTCTGACTAACAAGGCTCTAGTTGTACATGACCTCTTCTGCTCTCATCATTCACAATCAGTCATTCCCCTCACCCCATCTTACCTGTCCCACTGATTTGCCTCTGCTTAATTAAACTCTCCTCTGACATCTACTCTAACCTCTCTGCTCTCTCTCTCTTTCCGCTTAAACTAACAATCTTATTAACTCTTACAATGCTATCCTCCTATCTATATGCCCCCTCTAGGCTCTGACACACTTGTCCCTCTAGCCCACACCCTTGGCTAAATTCCCAAACATGTTCATCACACTTCCACTCGCTGTTCTTAATGCCTATGAAGGAAATCACACAATTGATATTTGATTTTTCTACAGTAAAAATGTCTCCAGTCCTGTATAAAGCTGCTCTCTGGGGCCAAACCACACTACTTTTTTTTCACATTCATCAACACTCAAATTTAATTTACGCTGTCTTTTTTTCCCTGTATTTGACTCCCTCCACTAACCTTCTCCTCACACTTGCCATCCTTCCTTCACTTCTCCTCAAGCATTTGACTACTTCAGAGGCAAGGTGGATGCCACCCACAAGGAGATTCCTTCTGTCCCTTCCCCCTTCTCTCCTTCTACCTAATTCTCCTTCTGCATTTGACTCCTTTTCTTCTCTTACAGAGCTGGAAGCTAATCATCTTCTCTTCTCCCTCTACCACATGCCCTCTAGATCGTATCCCCTCACACCTTACTGCATCTCTTAGTCCCCACTCTCACCCACATCTTCAATTCCTCCCTATTCTCTGGCTCTTTACCCTCTTACTTTAAGCCTGTAGTGGTCACCCTTTTCTCAGAAACAACCTACACCCTATGTACCTTACTAACTACCGCCCTGTATCCCTCCTGCTGTTTGTCTCCTAATTGCTAGAATGTCAACATTCTTAAATCACATGCCCTCCTGGATCCTTTACAACCTGCCTTTCGTACAGCTCGTTCTACAGACTGTGCTTAAAGCAAATTCCCAAGGTCACTTTTCCCTACTAATCCTACTTGATCTATCTGCTGCGTTTGATGCTCTCAATCACTCTCCTCCTTCATATTCTAAACTCTCTCTTGGTATCCGTAACACAGTTCTATCCTGGTTTTCATCATAACTTTCCTGTCACACATTCTCCATCTCTGTTGCTAACATGTCTTCGTCTTCTATTGATCTGTCTGTGGGTATACATCAGGGCTCTGTTCTGAGATCTCTCTTTCTCTCTACATACTATCATTTGGTGACCTCATCAACTCTTTGTGACAATCCTATAAATAACAAATACAAATATCAGGTCATGGGAATAAGTGATTTGGACATAAAAGTAACATTTCGGAAGTGTGGACAACTAATACATCTTGTAGATTGCCTTTACAGTGTGATGTCATTGATTCAGTAGATTGTGTGCAGACCAGGACTGCAGTACAGTGTCACTCACATGGATGACTTGCGTGGTAGAAGCTCAAGAACAAGGATGTCAAACTCCAGTCCTCGAGGGCAGCAAACAGGCCAGGTTTTCAGGATATCCCTACTGAAAACCTGGCCTGTTTGGGACCCTCGAGGACTGGAGTTTGACATGCATGCTCTAGAAGGAGCACAGCTGTGGGTGGGAGGTGGATTTGCTTTGCATCAAATGGTTTGGAGCAAGGTTTATTGTATGTATTATCATAATAACAATGCAATGCTTAACTTTTATTTCAGGAGGGATGACTGCAGAACAGAAGTGAATATTGAAGCCATGTGTTCCTTTTCTTGCAAAAGAGAAAATTTGAAGGACAGTTGAAGAGAAGGAAAATTACTACACAGAGACAGATAAGCAATGTGTATATTTCTCATTTACCATTTAGTATTTGTCGTTTTATTGACTCCACACAATCCGGCTGCTACGGGTTTCACATTGAATATTTTCATCTCTACTCTACCCCTTCCTGTGATCTGAACCATGCAAGTTTTCGTTGATTCAATACATCATGAGTAGAGGGTGGCTACAGTATGAAGTAAAGACCCAAGGACCACATCTACTACCATTCATAACAAGAACATGTGCAGTAGCGCACAGCTGCAGTTCTATGTGATTGTTATGAAAGGTTGAGGTGGTTCAATTCTATGAATCTGGAGTGGGATGGATCCTGTTTGCATCATATGGTTTCATCTAGGCCAGTAGATTATATAACTCTCAGTACAGGTTACACATGGCATCAGTATTAGTGATTTAAAGAGGAGGAAAGCTTCAATGTGGAGAACAAAGCCAAGTAATGTTGAAGTTACTCCTTTTACCATTTACTTGGTCAGTCTGTACTGTCTACTCTCCACACAGCTGCTAAGGATCTTCCATTTTAAATACTTTCACCTCCTATTCTGCACTGCTTTGCTGCCCATTATTCAGAGATGCGTTCCAGTCATGTTTAGCACTCTGAATCTCTCTGCAGTCATTGGTTCAGCACATCATGGGTAGAGCATGGCTACAGATACAGCAAGCTATTATTATTTTACCGGCTGATCACCCATAATATTGCATTAAAACATAGAATATCACTTAATTTCCAAAAGATTCAGTGATGCTGATAATGCAGAATCTCACAACATTTCCCATCATAATGCCATAATGCACAAGTGGGAGAAATAATCCTTGCTATATCTGTACATTGTGTGACGTATTACCTCAATGACCAATGAGAGCAAGTACATCTTCTGTATAGAGCGGCTGTGTTATGATGCAGTTATTGATCATCATTGACATAATCACAAGAATCTTATGCAAAGGGAAATTGTCCGCAGCGAAGTGAGATTTCAGCCCCCAAACGTCTGTAATATTAATGCAATGTCTTACTTTTGTTGCAGTGAACACTGAAGAGACGGATCTACTACAACACTGTACAGGATGAGCATACGCTACAAGCAGCAAAATGATCTTGCAGTTGACAGTATGTTGTTCTGGTAATGTGCACAATTATTATTTATGGGCTACACACCACAGTGCTGGACATATTCTGTTAACTTCAACTCTACTCCTAACATGGAGATGTCTTCCTGGTGTTACTGATTCAGTACATCATATGCACAGTGTGGTTATGATATGATGGATTGATTTAATGAACCCACCAACCAATGATGACATCTGCATCATCTTCTGTAAAGTGCAGCTACAGCATGATATTATCAGCATTTGGTGCGGTATAATCAGAGGTATCTATGTGCTTTTGTGCCTGTTTTAAGTCCTCCAGCTTAACGCCCCTACACCTCCCACTACACAGGCATACTTACTTATGCATACACTGACATCTGGCATACCTACACACACCCCAGGGCCACTTCCTTCCCCTGATGTCAGGGAGAGGATGGGCATGCAGAGTGCAGTAAGTCTCCACGTTACTCTGGCCAACAGTCTTGGCCTACCTCCAGCATCTGTCACCCACAACATCTGTTCCCTCCTTGTAAAGTGCTGAACTATCTCACCTGGGTCAGTGCTATAGCTGATCACAGTGCCCGATCAGGATGTCACTGTGAAAGGCAGCAGTGCAGATTGACCGGTCAATCAATGCAGTGCCGCAACATATGCACTAAATGAGATTTCCGTGCCCCCAGTCAGGTTACTCCCTGGGCAGTGACCCTGCTCACACCCTCCCCTAGTTCCACCTCTGATCACAATTATCTCTCTTGGAGAGTGTAGCAAATTGGAGTTGGGGGAATCTCACCTCTGCCATGCATGGTCACAATCTGGGCACAGGACCCAAATAGTGGGCAATGTGGCACTTCTTACAGTAGAGAATAAGTAACTTTATTCTTTACTTGTGTATTAAGGACCTTATTTGCATTAAATTCAGTCCACATGGGACCAAGACTTTCTGGCTTACTGAACAAAGTGGAATTGTTTCGTAGAGGGTGGAGAATTGTATTTTATCTGAAATTACCCCCTCTGCACAAAATACAAACAATTATACCCATACAAGTACCTTGTGGAAGTTGTTGCCCTCTATCTTCCTGTGGTCTCTCCCTGTTTCTCACCGTGCCTCCTCCCATTTCCTTGCACCTCTGCGTCTCCGCATATATCCCTATACTCAGAGCCGGCTCCGGTCAGTGACATGGGATGCCCAAATATGAGCATATCCATATATGGGCATCCATGCCACTGACCGGAGCCCGCTCTGTTGCGGATATGGAGAGAGACTGGGAGATTTACATCCCCTTATAATTCATATGGTGCATAGTACCGGCACGTATTGTTTTACCGGTACTGTGTACCTTCTTACTTTCACACTGGTACAGTATGTGCTGCAGTGGGACTGAGAGGGATATATTGGTAACACATAGTCATTGGTGGGGGAATTCAATCCATTTTGAAAATAGTAATGCATTGTTTTTTACTTTTTTTTTTGCAGTAATGAAGAATGAAAAAGTTCTGTTAAAATTGAATTGGACGTGAACTGGATTCAGCATTTCATCATCAACTCTGCACCAGTGTGAATTGACGTTCTTTAATGTTCTGACAAGGTACATGCAACATCTCTTCCTCTACCCCTACACCACCCTCTGCCTCTTGCCTCTCTCTCCACCTCCCTGCTAAGCGTATTAACCCATCTAATGTAATCCACATTCCTTGTCTCACTTTACTCTTCCCTTCTCACGTGCCCTCTGGAATGTCTGCTCTACGACTAACATGGTCTATTTGTACATGATCTCTTCTGCTCTCATCATCCACCACTTCTCATTCCCCTCACCCCTGTCCTACTCGATACCTCAGCTTAATTGAACTCTCTCCTCTGACATCTACCCTTATCTCTAACCTCTCCTCACTTTCTGCTTAAACTAACTATCTTGTTAACTCTTACAATGCTATCATCTCCTCCTCCCTCCTCCTCCATCATCTATATGCCCCTTCTAGGCTCTGACACACTCATCCCTCTAAGGCCGTGATTATCATGGGCACACGCTTGGTCGTCCACAGTGCGTGCGAGCGATGCAGGGCCTCCCCGTCGCCTCGGACCTCAGTGCAGGGATTGCTGGAGCGACAGGCATGCGCTAACTTTGCCTTCTGTTGCGTGCTTACTATAGACGCAGCCTAACCCATGCATTGGTTAAATTCACAAGCACGCTCTCATCACACTTCATCACATCACACTGCTGCTCTTAACACCTATGGAGGAAATCTCACAGTCTGATTTTCTACACTAAACCTTTGTCCTGTTCTGTAAAACTCTGCTCCTTTTTTTAAGGTCAAACACTACTTTTTCCTCACTCATCAACACTCCAATTTAATTCACACTGTCTTCTATGTATTTGAGTCCCACCACTGACTTTCTCCTCCCACTTAACATCCATCCTTTATTTCTCCTCAAGCCTTTGCTCACTTGAGGCAAGGTGGATGCCATCCACAAGTAGATTCGTTCTCTCCCTTCCCCCTCTCTCTTTTTCTATCTAGATCTCATTGCACTCTTGACTCCTTTTCTCCTGTCACAAAGCTGGAACCTGATCTTCTCTTCTCCCTCTACCACATGCCCTCTCAATCCTATATTCTCACTCTCACTCTCACCCACATCTTCAATTCCTCCATATCCTTTGGCTCTTTCAACTCTTCCTTTTAAGCATGCAGTGGTCACCCCTATTCTCAAAAATAACCTTGACCTTGTGTGAATTTCTAACTATCGCCCTGTATCCGTCCTACCATTTGCCTCCTAATTGCTAGAACGTCTTGTGATCTCCCGTTTGATCAACATTCTTAAATCACATGCTCCTCTGGGCCCTTCACAATCTGCCTTTCCCAATGTAACCAATTATGTACATAAAGAAAATTCCCAAGGTCCATTTTACTTACTAATCCTGCTTGATCTCTCTTCTGCTTTTGATACTGTCAATCACTCTTCTCATTCATATTCTAAACTCTTTCTTCGTATCCGCAGCAAACTTATATCCTGGTTTTCATCATACTTCTCCATCACACATTCTCCATCTCTGTTGCTAACGTGTCTTTGTCTCCTGTTGTTTTGTCTGTTGGTATACCTCAGGACTCTGTTCTGGGACCTCTCTCACTACATACTATCACTAGTTGACCTTATCAACTATTTTGGCCCTTGATATCATCTCTATGCAGATGATACACACACCTATCCACCCTACCGTCACTCCTGCAATTTAGTTCCTAGTTTCGGGTGGCCTCCTGGCTATATCCTCCATGGATGACACTCTTCTGCCTTAAACCTAATGTCTAAAACTGAGCTCCTCATATTTCCCCCTAAATCTGGCCTAATATCACCTTTCTCCATCGCAGTAAACAGTACTACCATCATCCTGTCATGAAAGCACATTGCCTAGGAGTAACATTTGACTCTTCCCTTTCCATCTTCATTCACGACACTGGCTAAAGTTTGTTGATTCTTTCTCTGTAATATTTCCAAGATTTGCCCTTTTCTCTGTCAATCTACTGCTAAAACGCCAATGCATGCCCTTATCGTATGGGTTAACATACTGCTAACAGGGCTCCCTGCTTCACAACTTTCTCATTTGCAATCTATCCAAAACTCTGCTGCTTGAATAATTTCCCTTTCTCCCACAACAGTATCTGCTCATCTCCTCCTCCTTAAATCCCTCTCCTTGCTTCCCATCAAGTTTCAGATCACCTACAAAGTTCTCCTCCTTACCTTTTTGTTAAGGTTCTCTATTAGTGGTGTACCGAGTACCCGGCGTTACCCGACACATTTCCAGCTACCCGGACATTACTCGAAACCGGCCACTGAGAAGTGGACTTGGCCGGGTAATACCCGGCGTCGGGTAATGTCAGGGCAGCTGGAAATAATCTTTTATACTTACCTTTCCTAAGACATCTAGGATCAGCAGCAGCAGTCCTCTGATGTTGGCAGCATCAGAGGTGTCTTCACCTGGCGGGGGGAGCTGCAGGAATCACTTCCACAGCACCGAAGCAGGTAAGCTGTGTCTGTGAGCCTGCAGCTCCCCCGCCGGCTGAAGACACCACAGATGCTGCCACCGTCACAGGACTGCTGCTGATCCTAGATGTCACTGCCACCCGGAAGGTAAGTGCCAAACCGTGTACCCGACCGGGTAGAACCTTTCATTTTGGCCGGGTACCCGTTACCCATTTTTTTATAGTTGAGGACCCAGTCCAACACTATTCTCTATTCATCTGCTCCTTCCTACATATCATCTTTGGTCTCGTTATGCCCTTCCTCGTCTCCTAAGCTCTACTAATAACTGTCTCCATTATACTTCTTACACCTCTACTGCGCACTCGCTCTCTTGCCTGAAACCCTTTCCCATCAATTTACCTGTGAAACTCACACACACTCAGTATATGCCAACATACCCTCTTCCACCCACATTTAAGATCAACCTTAAAATTCACAACTTAAATGAAGCATTTCAATAGCTTTTACTCGTTGCTACTGTCACTCATTCAGTCACTAACTATTGTTCCCAAGAAGTGCTTTATACTACAAGTACCCACCATTAAGGACAAGCATTGTCATCTACTGCACTTGTTCCCCCACCTGTTGTCTCTCTGTAAGTCTCCTTACATTTCTCTTAGATTGTAAACTACCCAGGACAGGGATTTACTTTCCTATTGTCTGTTTTTGTTTGTTGAACTTATTGTATAATAATTTCCTGTACTTTTTGGTCTCTCTTGTAAAGCGCTGAGTACACAATGGGTGGTATATAAATAGAGATATATGCAGAGTCTAGAGACAAGGCACACGTGTATAGGTAGCTACAGTTTATCCGGGACCGTATGCATCCTTGAAGTGCCTGTCCCAGTTATTTTCTATTGATTGCAATGTAGGAGTGTCTGTCCTGTCTTATTTTTTTTATTATTATTATTATTATTATTATTATTATTATTATATATACAAAGATATATACAAAGATTGTTTCCTGTCGTTAGCATGACATTGTGTGACACAGTGTGATGTCATTGATTCAGTAGATTGTGTGCAGACCGGGACTGCAGTACAGTTTCACTGATATGAATAACTTGTGTGGTAGAAGCTCTAGAAGGAGCACAGCTGTGGGAGGGAGGTGGATTTGCTTTGTATCACATGGTTTGGAGCAAGGTTCATTGTATGTATCGTCAATAATAATTATAATAATAATAATGCAATGCTTAACTTTTTTATTTCAAGAGGAAAGACTGCAGAACAGAAGTGAATATTGAAGCCATGTGTTCATTTTCTTGCAAAATAGAAAATTGAAGGACAGTTGAAGAGGAGGAAAATGACTACACAGAGACAGATAAGCAATGTGTATATTTCTCATTTAGTATTTGTCGTTTTATTGACTCCAAAAAATCCGGCTGCTAAGGGTTTCGCATTGGACATATTCACCTCTACTCCACCCCTTCCTGTGATCTGTACCATGCAGATTTTTGTTGATTCAATACATCATGAATAGAGTGTGGCTACAGTATGAAGTACTGACCCAAGGACCACATCTACTACCATTCATAACAAGAACATGTGCAGTAGCGCACTGCTGCAGTTCTATGTTATTGCTATGAAAGGTTGAGGTGGTGCAATCATATGAATCTTGAGTGGGAGGGATCCTGTTTGCATCATTTAATTTGATCTAGGCCAGTAGAGTATATAACTCTCAGTACAGGTTACATATGGCATCAGTATTAGTGATTTAAAGAACAGAAAAACAGGAGTGGAGAACAAAACCAAGTAATGTTGAAGTTACTACTTTTTACTATTTACTTGGTCAGTCTGTACTGTCTACTCCCCACACAGCTGCTAAGGGTTTCCATTTGAGATACATTCACCTTCTACTCTGCACTACTGTGCTACCCTCTATTCAGAGATGAGTTCAAGTCATGTTTACCACTCTAAATCGCTCTGCAGTCATTGATTCAGCACATCATGGGTAGAGCATGGCTATAGATACAGCAAGCTTTATTTTACCCTAATATTGCATCAAAAAATAGAATATCACTCAGTTTCCTACAGATTTACTGATGCTGATAATGCAGAATCTCACCCTCCCATCATAATACACCAGAGGAAGAAATAATCCTTGCTATATATGTACATTGTGTGACATATTGCCTCCATGACCATTGATGGCAAATACATATTCTGTATAGAGCAGCTGTGTTATGATGTAGTTGTTATTGATCATCATTGAGATATAATCACAAGAATCTTATGCAAAGGGAAACTGTCATTAGCATAGTGGGATTTCAGCCCCCAAACTTCTGTAATATTAATGCAATGTCTTACTTTTATTGCAGTGAACACCGAAGAGACGGATCTACTACAACAGCAAAATGATCATGCAGTTGACAATATGTTGTTCTGGTAATGTGCACAATTATTATGTATGGGCTCCACACCACAGTGCTGGACATATTCTGTTAACTTCAACTCTACTCCTAACATGGAGATGTCTTCCTGGTGTTACTGATTCAGTACATCATATGCACAGTGTGGCTATTATATGATGGATTGATTTAATGAACCCACCAAACACTGATGACATCTGTATCATCTTCTGTAAAGTGCATCTACAGCAGGATATTATCAGCATTTGGGGTGATATAATCAGAGGCATCTATGTGCTTTTGTGCTGGGTAAAGTCCTCCAGCTGAACCGCCCCCCGCCCCCCACCCCCCTACACCTCCTGCCACACAGGCAAACTTACTTACACACACAGCACACTTACTTATGCACACTGACACTTGGCATACCTACACACACACACCCCACAGCCACTGGCATGCATGCAGAGTCCTGGGCATGCAGGATGGGCATGCAGAGTACAGAATATCTCCACCTTGCTCTGGCCCGTACTCTTGGCCTACCCCCAGCATCTGTCACCCACAACCTCTGTTCCCTCCCTGTAAATTGCTGCACTAACACACCTTGGTCAGCGCTGCAACCGATCACAGCACCGGATCATGTCACTGTGATAGGAAGCAGTGCTAATTGACCGGTCAATCAATGCCACGTGGCAACATACGCACCAAAAGAGATTTCCATGCCCCCTGACAGGCTACTCCCTGGGCAGTGACCCTGCTCATCTTCCACCTCTGATCACAATATTCTCTCTTGGAGAGTGTAGCAAATTGGAGTTGGGGGAATTTCACCTCTGCAGTGCATGTAGAGTCCTGTATGCAGAGTACAGAAAGTCTCCACCTTAGTCTGGCCCGTACTCTTGGCCTACCCACAGCATCTGTCACCCACAAATAATACATACACTAATACTCCCCACAATACACACTTTAATACCTCCTCAATAATAATCTCCCCAATAATATTATAGTCTTAAACACAATATACACAATACCCCCTAACACAAGATACCCAATCTAACACTCTCCTCTGCACCTCAACATAATATACACACTATAATACCCTACACACAATATAATACTCCCACACACACACAATATACACACTATCCTCCTACCGCCATAAAACACAACCAATAATACACACACACTTTGTGGATGTTGGGACCAGCTCCTTGCATGCACCAGTGAAAGAGAGAGGCCTGCCATCCGTGCCTCCCTCCGTTTCCCATCTTCTCCCTGTCTCTCTCCCTCCCTTTCTTTGCATCTCCCTGCATCTTTGCGTATACCCAGTCAGTGACGGCTCCGGTCACGTGATGCCTTAATATGGGCTTATCCATATATCTGTTGCAGAGATGGAGAGAGACCTGGAGATTTTACATTTCCTTATAATTCATATTGGTACTTAGTACGGGCACTTATTGTTTTATCAGTACTGGGTACCTGACCGTACTGGCCTACGAGTGAGAAGGCAATATTGGCATCACACAGTTACTGTTGAATATGTCATTCAATCCATTTTGAAAATAGTAATGCAATGTGGTTTTGTTTTGTTTGCTTTTTGCAGTAATGAAGAATGGAAAAGTTATATTAAAATTAAATTGGAGGGGAACTGGATTCAGCATTTCTTCATGAACTCTGCACTTGTGAGCATTGACCTTCTTGAGTGCCCTGACAGGTACACGCAACTTTAAGACTATAATCTTCATCAACTGCTGTGCAAGCTTTCGTGCTATACCTCCCCCTCCGGTTTTGATTTATACATTTGCTCTCTCAATTCATGTCCTCTAATATCTGGAGGCTCTCTCCTAGCATTTCTCTCTACCACAGCACGTCATCCCAATGTAACCTCTCTCTTGTTCTTTCTGTTTACTGTTTCCTCACTGCTCTGTAAAACTTTTCTAATTTCTCTAACTTCCACACTCCTGCTTTTATCCACATGTTCTATACACTTTCCTTCCCCTACCTTTGCATGTGTCTACACAAAGCACCATTTGTACAGACCTCTATTGCAGCTATTTCTGCACTGCTCAATGAAATGCTCTCCTGCACATCCTATTCTCTTCCACCTTCCCTCATTCTCTACGCCCCCTCTCAAAGCCCCCTCTCTCTATGTCTCCTCTCTCTACGCCTATCTGTCTCATTCTCTTGACGCCCTTCTCTCTCTACATACACTGGCGACACACTTTATTCGAGCTCGGCTAGTTCCTCGAATTCGGGTATACCCGGGTGTATTGAGGTTTGTGACTGTTTTCTGCCCGAGTGCATTGAGTTATTTTCCAAGCAGGGATTGAAGCATTTTATTCCCGCTGGCTGCAATACTGCACAGTACATATATATATACTGCATTACAATTCATGAATTTATGCCATCTGGTAGACACGCGAAGCATTGCAGCCTATTAAATCCTAATCATTATCATTTAACAGATCAGCCGCCCATCAGCCAGGCATGAACCCAGGCTGGGAAGGCAAACACAACGGGGCTTGTCAGAGGTGAGGAGCGGCGCATTCCAGGTATCTGCCAGGTACATACCGGGTATTTGCTCGAATAAAGTGTGTCGGTGCAGTATCCCTATCTCTGTCTCTCTCTACACCTATCTCTGTGTCTCCTTCTATGCTCGCTGATGTTGGGGGATATCTCTTATAATCTTGGACCGGCTCATATACACATCAGGCCTCCCTACTAAGAGTGTTAACCTATCTAATGTAATCCACATTCCTTTCCTTACTTTTCTCTTCCCTTCTCCTGTGCCCTCTGGAATGTCCACTCTTACTAACAAGGCTCTAGTTGTACATAACCTCTTCTGCTCTCATCAGTCACAATCAGTCATTCCCCTCACCGCATCTTACCTGTCCCACTGATTTGCCTCTGCTTAATTAAACTCTCCTCTGACATCTACTCTAACCTCTCTTCTCTCTTCTCTCTCTCTCTTTCTGCTTAAACTAACAATCTTATTAACTCTTACAATGCTATCCTCCTATCTATATGCCCCCTATAGGCTCTGACACACTCATCCCTCTAACCCACACCTTTGGCTAAATTCCCAAACACACTCATCACACTTCCACTCGCTGTTCTTAATACCTACGGAGGAAATCTCACACTTTGTTTGATTTTTCTACAGTAAAAATGTCTCCTGTCCTGTATAAAGCTGCTCTCTAGGGCTAAATACACTACTTTTTTCCACACTCATCAACACTCAAATTTAATTTACGCTGTTTTTTTCTCTGTATTTGACTCCCTCCACTGACCTTCTCCTCCCACTTGCCATCCTTCCTTCACTTCTCCTCAAGCATTTGACTACTTCAGAGGCAAGGTGGATGCCACCCAAAAGGAGATTCCTTCTGTCCCTTCCCCCTTCTCTCCTTCTACCCAAATCTCCTTCTGCACTTGACTCCTTTTCTTCTCTTACAGAGCTGGAAGCTAATCATCTTCTATTCTCCCTCTACCACATGCCCTCTAGATCGTATCCCCTCACACCTTACTGCATCTCTTAGTCCCCACTCTCACCCACATCTTCAATTTCTCCCTATTCTCTGGATTTTTGCCCTCTTACTTTAAGCCTGTAGCGGTCACCCTTTTGTCAGAAACAAACTACACCCTATGTGCCTTACTAACTACCGCTCTGTATCCCTCATGCTGTTTGCCTTCTAATTGCTAGTGTCAACATTCTTAAATCACATGCCCTCCTGGATCCTTTACAACCTGCCTTTCGTACAGCACGTTCTACAGACTGTGCTTAAAGCTAATTCCCAAGGTTTTTCCCTACTAATCCTACTTGATCTATCGGCTGCGTTTGATGCTCTCAATCACTCTCCTCCTTCATATTCTAAACTCTCTCTTGGTATCAGTAACAAAGTTCTATCCTGGTTTTCATCATAACTTTCCTGTCACACATTCTCCATCTCTGTTGCTAACATGTCTTCGTCTTCTATTGATCTGTCTGTGGGTATACATCAGGTCTCTGTTCTGAGATCTCTCTTTCTCTCTACATACTATCATTTGGTGACTTCATCAATGCTTTTGGCCTTAGATATAATCTCTATGCGGATGATACACACACAAATCTATCCACCCCTGTTCTCACTCCTGCAATCCAGTCTCTACTCTTGGGTTGTCTCCTGGCTATATGCTCATGGATGGCACTCCACTGCCTTAAACTTAATGTCTAAAACTGGGCTCATATTATCCCCTTTCTCCATCACAGTAAACAGTACTACCATCTATCTTGTCATCAAACATGTTGCATAGGAGTAACATTTGGCTCTTCAATTCCATCTCCATTCACATGCACGGCTATGGGTAAAATGTGTTGCCTCTTTCTCTGTAATATTGCCAAGATCTTCCCTTTCCCCTCTCAACCTACTGCTAAAACTCCAATGTATACTGTTATCCTATAGGTTATTTTAACATACTACTAACAGGCCTCCATGCTTCACAACTTTCTCCTATGCAAAACTCTGCTGCTTGAATTATCTCACTTTCTTCCACAACAGTCTCTGCTCATCTCCTTAAATCCCTGTCCTGGCATCCCATCAAGTTTTTGTATCACCTACAAAGTTCTCCTCCTTACCTTTTTGTTAAGGCTCTCCATTAATCTGCTCCTTCTTGCATATCATCTTTGATCTCTCGTTATGCCCTTGCTTGTCTCTTGCACTATAACCATAAC